>NW_017275499.1:69557-147592 GCF_001594065.2 Cyphomyrmex costatus | reverse complement strand
AGGGGGAGGGGCGGGGGGAGGAGATCCGGTGGGTCAAAGATGGTGGAGGTGTGAGTGAAAGGTGAGAGGGGATGTTACAAAGTTATAATTTCGGACATACATATACAGACAGACAGAGAAGACGTTTCTTTATTTTTCATTAAAATCATCACTTTTCGACCGCTTGTATATCTCCAGAACGATAAGTCTTTATTAAAAAAGTAATAATATTTAATTAATATTAAATTAATTTGGCTAATTTATAAAATTCAATAATTTGTCATTTTATATAGTAGCTAATTAATTTCACAAATGAAAACAATAATCTTGATTTGCTATTGATAATGGAATCGTCATCTATCAGATTGTGCCAATATATAACTATCATGGTTTTAAAAACAGCGAAGACGGAAGACATAATCAAAGAAGACACGATAAATAAAGATATACTCAGATCCGCTCTCGTTTCGTATTACTCGAGATCATTGTACTGGTGGGCGTCGATCGCTCATATCCCTTACATGTAATTTGATATCTATTTTTTAGTGCAATATATGTGGTGAAGTCTTCTTTAACTGAAATTTTATTCGTTTCTGTGCTTTTCCATTTTTACGATTTTTTGGAAACAAAAGTATTTTATTTATACATTATGATAAGTCTTCTTTATTTGACTATTTTGTTGCGAAGCGTCTTTTGTATAGCAACCTACAATTTTAAGTATGCGTTTGTTCTTTTAATTGTATTATGTTTTATGTATGATATATTTAATTAATATTTTAGTCTGTGATTTAAATATTATTTTTTATTATATTATTTACATTAATAATATATTTGTATAAAATATATAATTTCTTTCAATGTCTTATCCTTATTCAGAAATGTATATAAATTTTCTGCAGGAATTTAATAATACCTACAAGTTTCTATTTTTATGTTGAAAAATTCGTATTGTCTTAGTAGTATACTTATTTTAATAAACAAGAAATAAAATTAAACAAAAGATTAGACAAATTTTATATAAACAAAATATTATCTTATCTTATTATTTAAAAAATTTGCTCTTTCAAAATATATTAGGTTATTGTACGATATAAAAAATATATATATTTTTTTAAATTCCCTATAATAATGGCACAAATGCAAACCGCCGAGAAGACGGGAAAATAAGTAGGGAAAGATAACACGGAATGTAAGACATATCGTTTTCCTGGTGAGACTGGATTCTCCCTGGCGCCAATAGTATATCTCTGCCACATCTTTCGCTCTTTCTTTTCCAGTTATTTACGAGTTCCTTCGACTTTTACGAACGAAGAGGAAGCGAGGACAATCGTTGACATAGCTAGCCGCAAAACTTCATCCTCATATGCAACCACTTGAGTACCTTTTTATAGGCACTTCTTCGTATTTCACACTGCCATTAAGTGCCGATTGTCCCCCTCTGGCAGTCTGTATCACCAAAATTTAAAATTTTGCATGTATAAAAAGACAAAATGTAAATTAAAGAATTGTCACATCGTTTTGTGATACATGAAATTAAATAAATAATAATTACATAAGGAACAATTAATAATTGCTAACAATAATGTAAATTATGAAAATTAATTGTGGTAAAAAATGTAAAAATAATTTATATATAATATTAATTATAGAAATGATTTATATAAAAATATATAAATGGTAACCATTTAACTTATTAACTGTTAATTGATAGTGAAGCTTTTCATATTATAGAATTGAAGAAGCTCTTTAACTGCTTCTCAGGATTTAAATCAAACGAATAATGTTCGATTTCTATTCCACATCGCTGATAATAACATGAATGTAGGTGAAACGTTCAAAAAAATTTTTACGAAATAAATATAAGATTTATATGTAAATATAATTATTTCTATTACGCACTAATATCTGCGTCAAGTTATTAGATCTCATTTGCCTGTCAATTTTATTTCATTTTTTATTTTATTTTCACAAGAGCTTATACTTTATTTATTGTTATTTCTTTGAATTTATATAATAACAGAAACAAGAGTTTAAAAAACTTTTTAATAATGATGCAATCAAGAAATGTATATGATTTTAAAAGATTAGAAAAATTAAAAATATAAAGATGAAAATAGCAATAATAATTGTATCGAGGGGAAACCACTTAATGTGTAATCATGGGACGGAGTCCCTGAAATCATTGTAAAATTTATATGAAATTCCGATATATAATTCTACAATTATGTATATAGGAGTTGTGTTGTAAACCCGTTCACGGTCTAAAAAAAAAACAAAAGAATGTTATAAAGCTGTTTGCAAAAGTGAGCCTTGACGACGGGGATTGACCGATTTAATTTAAAAAAAGAGAGAAGAAAGCGGTAAGTAATGCAGAATTGTAATGTCCAAGAAATAAAACTTATATTCTCTGCTCAGGAGCTGAGAACGATTATTTTGAATAAAGAAAACGGACTTAGTTCTTTTCTACAATCACATATGCAAGTACAAGAAATAATTGTGTAATATTAGATAAAATCATTTATTTTACCAAATACCGCATATAATAGCGAGGAAAATGATTTATCATCAAATAAAATCATGTAACCTGTGAGACAATTTTACCTGGGAGTAACAATAGTTACTCCCTCAAATTGTACAGATAATAATTTATAACATGCTAAAAATAAATAAATTTTATATAAATTTAGTTGCATAAAATAAACACGAAGAATGTATTTCCTTATTTCTTTTTCTAAATAAGTATCTCTCGATAAAAGAAATATTTCATCCGCAATTCAATTGCAGTAAAAATAATATATTTATTCACAGAATTATTGTTTTTAACAAAAATCGTTTTTTGTATGATGTAAAAAAACATCTCGCGAGTATTCGGGGGCTAGAAAAGTTCCTCCACGTGCATGCCAGATATCCTTTGCCAAGATGCGTTCTTCTTGCATTTTGCGCTGCATAGGCCTCTTTGCCTCCATTGTCCTATCGCCTCCAATTACATTTTATTGTACGGTGCAACGGAAGCATGCGACGCATGCTAGTTCTGCTCAACGTTGTTCAAAAGAAATATCCTTCGTCACTCTCTTCTCACGAAGATCACTGAGACACAAAATCATTTAGAGAGGTCGGCGCCAAGTTGCCGAAGCTATAATATTTTGTCCCGAACAATCCAGGGTACGTTTCGTACAAGTTCCGACGGAACGGTCCTATATTGTCGAATTGGAGGACGCGCGACATGAAGTGAGTTGCAATATTCATCTCTCTTCCGCGGTTTCACTCTCTCGCACAATTTTTCTCATTAAACCGCTTCTTTTTTAAGCAATCCGATTAACAGATCCTTGGTTCAAGTAAAACCAACGAGAATTTTATTAATAAAAAAGAACAGGGCTATGAGCCAAAAAATTAGTTAAAATATATAATTGTTAGTAAATAAAAATTGTCATTTGGTTAAAATTTCGTAGTTTAATTAGAAACAAGACATAGCCAACAGACGTTTTGACCTCTATTAGGACATTATCAATGTTACAGAAAAAATTATCGCAAGTTAAACAAAACAATAACGTACAGAATTATAAAATTAAAAATACAAAAATTATGCATAAAAATTAATAAGTGTACAATCTCACTCGCATAGTTGACGTTATATTAATTTCGGTACAATAGTAAGAGTCCATAAATCTTTGTAAATCGTCTATAGTGTCTATAAATTATTGTTTCTATTGAAAATACATTGGTGATGTAGAAAAGTGTAGAAAGAGAGAATCAAATAATATAATAAATATAGATAAATATAACGTAAAGAGAGTCAAATAATAAAGTAAATGGATTATAAATTAAAATAATGTGAAAATAGAGATAACGAAAACTCTAGTGGTAAATTAAAGTTGAATGAAGTCATATTATACATTATACTAATTTTTGTTAATTTAATACCAATTAAATTAAACAATAACAAGATTACCTTATAAAATTGTATCAAAGTACTTTCGAATCCGATGGATTAATCGAACTATTTCAAAGTAAAGTTCATTGGCAATAACTTGTGTCGTTGTTTATTTAGGCCTTTACTCTACCTCTCATATTTCCCTTTCTTTATATTGTACCCTTTGAGAGAGGGAATGACCCGTCCTAACAGATTCGAACGTGGCTTAACAACTTAAAAGTAAACTAAGAAAACAATGCAGAGTCTGTGCAGGATTCACGAAAGTAATCGATACCACGATTCAATCGAGATGAGAAGATAGGAAATTAATTTTTTATACTTTTATTGGAAAGGAGTATAATGCTATTTAATGTAAACGTGATTTTAGAAGCGAACAAAACGTAATTAAACATTTAAATGAAGAGATGAAAAATCAAAGACGATAAATGTATTATATGTTATTGAGAATTTGATGGCATTATTAGTGGGAGAAGGAATTGATGCAGCCGTAATGTATAGTAGATATACGAGAGGCAATCCAGGCTCCAGGGACGTATTTTTGCTGTCGTGGGAAACTGAAGTATGAATTTTCACAGAAGACTACACACATAAGTTAGTAAATGCAAAAACAAACTTGGAAAGAAAAGGGCACTAGGAGTCAAGCAGATAACTTTACGCAAACGCCGATACATATCAAGCCTCCTCACTCCCAGTGAAATAATTGTAATTATAACAAATCTATTTTCGAAATTATTTTTCTAGGAAATTCGGGGAAATTATTTTTTTCTCAGAATTTCAGCTTTCTATTTATTTCTTTCTCTTCTTCTTTAATTATTCATATTAGTGTGTTCTGTAAGATAAAATTGACATCAGATTTTATTTCTCGGTTGTGGGGGCCGAGTTCACTATATGATTAAACATCATTTGATACTTTATGCTATTTTTAATTTATAATTTATTTATGTAATTTACATTGTCTCTGAAAAAGGTTCAAAAATGAGCCGAAACATGTAAGGACAATTGTTACAATAAATAAGTTTTGCTTGATATATATCGGCGTTTGCGTAAAGTTATCTGCGCTTGACTCCTCCTAGTGCCCTTTTCTTTCCAAGTTTGCTTCTGAATTGTACAGGAGTTTTTTTTGTTATCTAACAATTATTATATGTTTTAGTAAATGCAATTAAACGTGTATACACAAGTTCTTAGAGGGTAATATTGATTAATAAAATTTTGTCTGAAAATTTGTCTTTTCATTCCAAATGTACAAGAAATTATGAATTTAAAATATTATATAATATTATACTTTAAAGGAATATAATAAACCTTCTTTTAATTAAAAATAGATTTTAAAAATTATGTTAATAATATCAAAATAAATTATACAATGGCGTTACAAAGTATGTATTTTAATGAAAATAGAATGTGATTAATCTAATTTACAAAACTATCCTTATAGGTTTTTTATTTAAAACTATTCTTTATTTATTTTTTATAATTTAAAATGTATTTAATCTAATTGGTAGCAATTTAATTTAACAATGCTAAGAAGTTTTCGTAAATTTAATTAGACAGAATATGTATTAGATAAAAAAAATTTACGAATTGAGATCTTCTTCAACGGACTCTTGTGGTTCAAAAATAGTACAGTCCTCAAGGGCGAATGAGAGTGCAGCATTGATATTGGTACGCAATTTTAATAAACCTTATTATTGAATTGAATTCGCAAGTATCATTTATTCAATAATGAACAAAATATACAACGTTTCGACTCATATAGAGTCATCTTCAGTACATTTCCATATTAAATATAATAAAACAATATTTGTGAGACACGTCACATCGAATTGGCAGATAGGATGTTATAAAGTATTCTCACAAAAATCACAATGAATCTCAAAACCATAAATAAAATTGTGGATGTTAAAATCACATAATTATAAATAATCCATAGTTTTCAATTTTTTGTTCATTATTGAATAAATGATACTTGTGAATTCAATTCAATAATAAGGTTTATTAAAATTGCGTACCAATATCAACGCTGCACTCTCATTCGCCCTTGAGGACTGTACTATTTATGTATTGGATGTTACGTGTACAGTCTGAATAGTGCAACTAATTCATCTGCAAAACTTTCTGCTTCCTTAGCTAATATAATTCAATTAATCTAATTAAATTATTTTTATTTTTGCTATATATATTTACGCTCTTAAAGAGTTAAAGCGATCACAGTCGATTAGATTGCACATTTGCCCGCGGAGAGACACATCCACTAAATTGCATTTAGTAATTGCGGAAGATTCGGCGGCGTATTGCGTAAATGTGAGGGGCTTTATTACGAGACATAAGGTACGGTATCGAAATACATTGCCGCCTCGTGGCACCCTGTGGCGACAAATAGAAGGAATACATTTCATTCGAATCGTCATCCTCGGGGTAGCAAGTGGTCGACATCTGCGTGATCGTCGTTTCTCCCCAATGAAAATATAATTATGTCCGTTAATGTAAGGGAAGGGGATATTTGTCTATTCTTTCTCACTCTCTCATTTTTGTTCTTTTTTTCTACGCACTATTAGCATGCACAATGAGACGCGTAAAGGAATGAGGAAGTTTTGTATTCCCACAATATGGATAGTATAATATACTTCTATAGTGTTATAGGCGCGTGCTCTTGATTTATCGTAATTAAGCTAAAATGGGATTGGTTTCGATTTATTTATGATTTCTATTTCCTAATAAATAAATGGAGGTTGTACCAATGACTACGTTTATACGACACTTTAGTAATGAGTTATAACTACTAGCATAAAATTGTGTAAACGATGGTTTACATTGGTATTATAATCAGTAGTTGTTATTTTACATCCGATAAGAAGTGTAAACATATAAAAACTGATTTTAAGATGTAAACTTAGTGTGTAAACGTAAAAAACGATTGTTATGCTTTTATTGCTTATAATTTCTTCAATGCTACGAATATATAACATAATAACCAAAAAGAACTGTACAATTGTCATTATTACATCAGTAGGATAAATTAAAACTGCTTCGTATAAACAAATATTTCGAGAATTATAACTATGAATAGGGATTAATAATATCGGAAAGTTCCATCCATCTAGCGGCAAATAGTTATAGCTAGAACTGTCGATAACTCTAAAGTCTAAATCCCAAGCATAATTTTTTAGTTTTATCATCAGTCAATAAAATTCAGTATATAAAAGTATTCGATGTGGAATTCAGACATATAAAGTCCTACACTACAACCAGTATTTCCGCTCGAATTTGCTTAAACATTGGTTTGCCAAACATTCGTTTGACAGAGAAAAAATTGTTCTAATTAATCGCTTGCGCTCAAATCATTATAATCTTAATTATAGTCTTAACAGCTAAAATATATAGTTGCTTTCAAGGCTTGCCCTTATGGCGGTCCCCAGCAAGATATAAACCACATTATTTTTCATTTTTTTATTATTATTATTTTTTTATTATTTTTTTTTATTTTATTTTTATTTTTTATTTTTTTTTATTTTTTATTTTTTTTTTTTTAAATGTCACATAGTAAGAATCTAACGTTTCAAAACCGTTCGTTGTTGCAACCTAATTTTGTTTAGCGGGAGTGGACAAACGATTGCAATAATGATTTTACCAATATTCGCATTTAGAGATTTCAACTTCACAGAGCTGCTTTGTGAAGTTGGCATCTTTAAATACGAATATTGGTAAAATCATTATTGCATTCGTTTGTCCACTCTTTGTTCACGTTTGTCCACCCATTATTTTCGTTTGGCTACCCTATGTTTATTATATTTTTCGTAATAATGTATGATTACTAAAATTTATTAAAACTAATATGTTATCTAGAATGTGCTTTTGTCCCTTATACTGATTATAGGCCGAGCAACCGAGATCGTTGAGAAAGCATTTGCGGTCGCTTGAAGCAAGCTATTAGAGCGACAAGGACGAACGTCTCGCTATCTCGCTCACTTGGTTCGCCGTGCCGGCCGTTGAAGGTTGCCAAATGAAAAAGACGGACATAGAGCGGGCTTTGTTTGTTTTGTAGTGTCCAAAAATCTATAAAAAACGCCTTATCCGATTAAAAAAAACATTTTTTTGTAAATTAATATTATATTTGTGGTTTTAGCACCAAATCCATATATCGACCCTACGTTTTTATCGATAGTGTCGAAAATGTGATACGTAGTTCACATCATTTTATAAAATTGATGTTGGTGCCGTTAGCGTACGGTGGCTTTCGCCTATCACGCGATAAAGGCCGCCATGGCCTCTCTCAGGTTTCTCTCTGGCCTGTTCTTTTTCTCTGTACTGTGCCCACAGGGCCCACAGTGCAATAAGATGAAGTGAAACAGATATACGTTCGTTTCACTTCAACTTATTGCACTTTCTGAACTGGTGCAGACATTGCAGGCAAAGACTCCATTTTGAGTGTACACTTTTGAACTAGTGCGACCAAGTGCGAGAGTGCGACCAGTGCAGGAATAGAAAACAAACCGCATGTTTATGCTGCCTTGAGCACAATTTTCTTTGCCGGATTCTTTAGTTTTATATACGATGCAAAATCGTGTTGAATGCGCATAATTTCATTGAAGGTGAGGAGCGTTTATTGGATAAAATTATCTTTGGTTTTATATGTAAATAAAAGTATAAAATAACAAATAATTATGTGTCATTTAAAACTAATTCAATTACTCTGCCATGAATATATATATGCATTTATTAATTACATTGTCATAATCCCCCCCCCCCCCGCCCATGATTTTAATAAAAATGTATATTCGACGTCTGTTTATATGCAGACGATGGATAACTTAACCTCTATAGTTTTGAACTTCAACCGGCTTTGAGCAAATTTTTCAATTCGATTGATCAATCGCGTTATGCGCAAATGTAGCTTTTACAGAACAAAATTACATCTGCGCACAATGCGACTGATTAATCGATGAATTTAAAAACTCACCCTCTCTTAACAAGGCCAATTGTCGCGTTGTTTTGCCAATTCTTCTTTTGTTCTGAGTGAATACAAATCGAATATAATTTTACGAAGATTTCAGTGGAGGAGGGATATTCTATGTAATTACCATCAACAAAATAAAAACGTATCTTTAACTTAAAGACGCATGTAAAATGCGATTGAATAATTATCTTTACACATGTTTATGCAAGTATTTACGTAAGTATTTTATGCAAATGAAACATTTGGATGCTTTTTAGATGTTTTATATGTTTTGATGCAAATTTCAATGAGTATGTAAAAATAAAAACAGATTTTTCAGTGATTTGTATAATTTGTTTTACTGTGAATGCAAAATCAACATTTACAGAGATATATGGATAATACTTAATTTGTGACATGAATTTTCATATAGTTCATGAGTTTTCATATAATGTTGACTTTATAGTCTTATTTTGTGGACCAAATTGAAAATTTTACATTGTCAGTAGTGGATTAAATTACTTCCCATAATCTTTTTCAAAGCAGCATAAACCAGTATGTGGAATAGTGCAAGAAACCAAATGTTTTATTACATTTCAAAGGAACAATTTTATTTTTATATTATTTTTCTCTTACAATATATATAACTACTATTAAAATTAATAGATTTTTCAGGAATTATTTTATTAGTACTCTCTTAAATTTAAATACTATTAAATATAGTTCTTACATATCCTTTCATATTAAACTATTTATTTAAAAAATAATTACACTACATTTTATTATTTCCAATTTAAAATATATATCATCTTTACATTCTGATAATACTAACAATCTTCAACTCTTCTATCAAATTTATGAATCAAAGTATACATGAGAATTATAGAATCAAATTTAGAATGTAATAACTATGAGAGTTGACTATTCTTATACATATCTCTGATTAATAAGTCAATATTTTTTCTAGACTTACTCAAGCTGAAGGAATATCAAGATGAACAGTAAATACCGTAAACACCGTTTAACACCGAAACATCAAGATTCCCTATGTTTAATATTCTCAATTTTCACTGCAAATGATATAAGGAACTTGAGTGTAACAAATATTAGAACATCATTATCTTTTAATATTCTTGGACATCCACTAAAGAATGGATTATATGACCCATCTTTAGGTAAAATATTTTAACTTGCTATACATATTATATATACCTTAGTCAATTATCATATGTTTTGTCTTTATTTTAATCATGTTATATATTTAATTGTTACACAATTTTATTAATAGTCTTAATTATGTATAATTAGAGAGAGAATGTATGAGTGTGTATGCACATGTTTGCATGGAAATTTAATATTTGATGTCATTAATGTAACGTACATTAGCCAACAAAATTAACGCAACACCTGTTTCACTCTGTAAAAATAAGCATATTTCAAGATAGAATAATTTCGTCAAAGATTGTCGTATCAAGATGTCTAAAAAAACATTTTACAGCTTGAAACCTCTACTTTTCAGATTGCTACTTGAAAAAACGGTCTCACAGAAATTTTATGAAATTACACATCATAAATGAAGATTAATCAGATCTCAAATTTTTTTTTTTTTATAAAATTTGCGGAGTTCCACGGGGCGAAATAAAAATTGTAAATAAATGCGATTTACATCATTCAAAAAAGTGAATCTTTACTTTCAATTTGTTTTTTTACGAAACTCCGTACGATTTTTTTTCACCGAGTTATTCAACGTTGAAGTAAAAATGACCCTTTTGAAAGTAAGAGAAGATGATAAAATTTTGTCTAAAATCAGGGAATTTTAGGATAAGTCTATTTTTGCAGAGTGAAACAGGTGTTGCATTAATTTTGTTGGCTAGTATATATTAACCTTTAGACTACCGGCATCTTTTCATTAAAATAGTGATTCTTGTTCCTCAAAAATTTTTATATAAAAGTAACGTACGCATGATGCAAAATTTCGAGATTTTTTGCAAAGCCACAAAAGTAGCTTTCTCAGTAAGGAACATACAATCAAATATGATAAATATATGATATATGGTAAAGTAAATATGATTAATGTTTATTTTTTAAAAAATAGTGTATTTGGGGATTTTTGGTATCGCTGATTCCAATTCTGTGAGCATAGATTTATAAAATTTTAAGCCCTAAGCGCAATATATTAACAACATAAATGAATATAAATGCATTGACTTAGAATTTTCCTTTAGCATTATCCAGAGCTAACGACTTGGCCGTAGAAAATTAATAGTTCCATTTGGACTTTCTTTTTTCTTTTTTTTTTTTTTCTTTTTCATTTAGTGTTTAAAATACCACTAAAAGTGGTATTTTAACCCAAACTCAAGAGAAAAACACAAAAGTAGCTTTCCCAGCAGTCTCAAGGTTAATACTATATACATATATGTTGCAACTCGTCGGCTTGCGTAAAGGAGCACGGTAGTGTCCTTACGCGTATGGTCTTAGCACCAAGACACTATCGTCTCTTCAAATGTATATTTTTTTCATTAATAACTGAAATATGTGACAAAAAATTATTAACTTGGAAAGAAAAAGGGCACTAGATTCTATTAGAATGATTTTTGTAATAAATAAGTTTTGCTTGATAAATATCAGCGTTTGCGTAAAGTTATCTGCGCTTAACTCCTAGTGCCCTTTTTCTTTCCAAGTTAATTTTGAATTGTACGGGAGTTTTTGTTATCAAGGAATTATTATATAAAAAATTATTATATTTTTTATATTTGGTACAAATTTTAATTTAGTATATTTGATTTCTTATAGGTGCAATGAAAAACAGTTCAGAGCTATGCAGTACATGTGGACAAAACGGTTCCAAGTGTCCAGGTCATTTTGGTCATATAGAATTACCAATACCTGTTGTGAATCCGTTATTCCACAAAATATTGTCTATGTTACTTAAACTGGCATGTTTAAGTTGCTTCACGTTACAAGTGCCATCGTACATCAAATTATTGTTGTCCGCAAAATTAAAATTACTGTACCAAGGACAACTTTGCGATCTTGATGGTTTGGATGAAGAAGTAACATCCATATTATCGAATATTGTTAAAGAAGAAGAACGAACAGAGTATATTCGTAATGTAATTGACACTTACATGCAGAACTTCTTCAATAGAAATAAATATAGTCAAAACAAGAATTCTGAGAATCAAACTAATATAAAGAATATCATTACGCAATGGCACACATATATTGAAAGTATACTTAAACAATATGTGAGAACCAATAAAGCTGGAATATGCATGAATTGTCACGATAGTCTTCCAAAAATATCAACACTACAAAACAAGATAATGATAAACAACAAGAAAATTACATCTTCTAAAGAAGTACTCTCAAGCAAAGTGGCACATAAATTGGAAACTATTATGGTTATGCCAGATCAGTCAAAGGAATACCTACGAAAAATATGGAATAACGAAAGAGATTTTCTCAAAATAATTGTACCTTGTTTAGAATTGGTAGATATTGAATATCCCACTGATATATTCTTTTTCGAGGTAATACCTGTGCTACCACCGATCGTACGGCCGATGAATCTTCTTAATGGCCAAATGATTGAACATCCTCAAACTCACATTTATAAGAGCATTATACAGGATTGTTTAGTCTTGAGGAATATTATACAAACTATCCAAGATGGAGGTATTGATCACTTACCCCAGGAAGGTCGGCTTGTTTTCGAACAAATAAAAGGAACTACAGCAGTTGAAAAGTTGCACAATGCTTGGCAAGCGTTACAAAACAATGTGAATCACTTGATGGATCGCGACATGAATAAAACGCCAGAATCCATCAATGGTCAAGGCTTGAAACAAATTCTGGAAAAAAAAGAAGGTATTATTAGAATGCATATGATGGGTAAAAGAGTGAATTTTGCTGCACGTACAGTTATTACTCCAGATCCTTATTTGAATATCGATGAAATTGGCATTCCTGAAGCTTTTGCCCGCAAATTAACGTATCCTACATCTGTAACACCGTGGAATGTTACCGGATTGAGACGATTAGTCTTAAATGGTCCCAATGTTCATCCCGGTGCAGTTCTAGTGGAAAATGAAGACGGATCGATACAAGCCATTAATAGCAACGATTGTACGCAGAGAGAAGCTATCGCGAAACGTCTCTTAAAAACGAGCAATAGGACCAACGAGTCTTTTATCGGTGTGAAAATAGTACATCGACATCTTCAAAATGGCGATATATTGCTAATAAATAGACAACCAACATTACATAAACCGAGTATAATGGCTCACAAAGCACGTATTCTCAAGGGAGAAAAAACATTACATCTTCATTATGCGAATTGTAAAGCGTATAATGCAGACTTTGATGGAGATGAACTTAACGCTCATTTTCCACAAAATGAATTAGCTAGAAGCGAAGGTTATAACATAGCTAATGTATCCAACCAATATCTCGTGCCAAAAGATGGAACTCCATTAAGTGGTCTTATACAGGATTACATGGTGTCAGGTGTACGACTAACGACTAGGGGTAGATTTTTTTCAAAGGTGCATTACATGCAATTAGTTAGTATGGCACTGCCAATAATGCAAAAGGACGTAGTTCTGTTATCGCCAACTATCATTAAACCGAAAATGTTGTGGTCGGGTAAACAAATTCTTTCAACAGTCATAATCAATATTATTCCCTCGCATAAAACACGAATTAATTTAGTCTCTAGAACGAAAATTAATGCGAAAGAATGGCAAGCAGAGACACCACGACGTTGGAAATGTGGTACAAAATTTAAAAATTCGATAACTATGTCGGAAGCAGAAGTTATAATTCGACACGGAGAATTATTGTGTGGGATATTTGATAAAATGCATTATGGTGCAACTCCTTACGGTTTTATTCATTGTATTTACGAATTATATGGTGCAATATGCGCAAGCGAAATGTTAAATGCATTTGGTAGACTATTCCAAATGTTTCTACAGTGCGATGGTTTTACTCTCGGTGTCGAGGACATTTTAATAATTCCTAAAATTGACGAGAAACGTAAGGAGATTATTTCCGAGTGCAGAAAAACTGGCGAAACTATTCAAAGATCTATGGTAGAAGTATCTGAGGATACACCTATGAACGAAATTCAAGCTAAGATGGAAGAATCTTATTGGAATAATTCAAAATTTCGCGCGCAAGTTGATCACAAATATAAGAGCACTTTAGACGTTTATGTCAATAATATTAACAAAGTTTGTCTGCTGATGGGACTTTTTAAGAAGTTCCCAGACAATAATTTACAGCTTATGGTGAAATCTGGTGCAAAGGGATCTATGGTTAATACTATGCAAATATCATGTTTGCTCGGTCAAAGCGAATTAGAAGGTAAAAGGCCACCTTTGATGATCAGTGGGAAAAGTTTATCAAGTTTCCCAGCCTATGATTCAACACCTAGAGCAGGTGGTTTCATCGATGGCAGATTTATGACCGGCATCAAACCCCAGGAATGCTTTTTTCATTGTATGGCTGGACGCGAAGGTCTTATCGATACTGCCGTAAAAACTAGTAGGTCTGGTTACTTACAAAGATGTTTAGTTAAACATCTCGAAGGCTTGATTGTTAGTTACGATGCGACGGTTAGAGATCACGACGGTAGCTTAATTCAGTTTTATTACGGAGAGGACGGTCTCGACGTACCGGGTTCGTGTTTTCTAAAAAAGAATCAAATCACATTTCTAGTTGATAATAAAGATTCTATTATGGATGCAAAGTTATTGGAATGTCTAAAAGGAAATGATAAAGAGATTGCGAAGACGATAAAAAAGATCAAAAAATGGGAAAATAAAAATGGTTCCTCGTTGCAAAGGAGGAGGATCAGTGAGTTTAGTAAATTTTCTATGGAGAATTCCGATCAAAACGAAGAGAAACAAAAAATCGATCCTAGTAATGGAAGAAGCAAAGCTACGTTATCGCTTATCGAAAAGTGGGTAAATGCAGAAAAGGAACTGAAAGAGTTATATCACGCACAATGTACCAGATGTCCCGATCCAATAATGTCAAAATATAGGCAAGACATTCAATTTGGAGTATTATCTGAACAGATAGAACACTTGATTGATGAATATCTCTCTTGTTCGACAAAAATTAAAAAATCTGTTTTGAGAGATTTATTATCCATTAAAGTTATGAAAACGATTTGTCCGCCTGGCGAACCAGTTGGTTTATTAGCGGCACAATCTATAGGTGAACCATCTACTCAAATGACTTTGAACACTTTTCATTTTGCAGGACGTGGAGAAATGAATGTGACTTTAGGTATTCCAAGATTACGTGAAATCTTGATGACGGCGTCGAAAAACATGAAAACTCCGAGTATGGAAATACCATTCCGAAATAACTTGCAAAATCTTGAAAAACATATAAAGAAGCTGAGATTGACACTAACAAAATGTGTTCTACGCGATGTATTAAAAGACATTGTAATAAGCAGACGAATGGAGGAAAGCCCACACAGAAGATTGGTGCACACTTTAAAAATCAAATATCTTCCTCATAAATACTACAAGAAAGAGTTTTCTGTTCATCCGCGGGATGTGATTAAATGTACTGAAGAACAATTTTTTAAAAATATGTTCAAAGAAATTAAAAAATCTGCCAATATTTCTAAAGTTTTATTAAAGTTACATTTTGAAGGAGAAAAAAGACGAATAAACGATGAGGACGCAATAATAGATCAAATTGATCCTGACGAAGTTGTATCGGAAAATTCTAGAAGCAAAACACGGATGGATTTAGGAGAGATGCACGAGTCATCCGACGAGGAACAAGTCGGGGAAGACGCCGATGCTACAATGACTAAATCATTATTGCGTCATCGAGAGAATCAAGAATATGAAGATCCTGAAGAAGGGGAAGAAGAAGAAGAAGAAACTGAAGATATTATATTAAATGATAAAGAGGAAGAAGTAAACGATAATAATAATAATGCAAGTAGAACTTCCAAGGCTGAGGAAGATGATGATGATGATGATGATGATGATACTCGTAAGAAATTAAATCGTAGAAAAGATAAATTTACTAATAGGAAGGATCGTGTCTTGAATATGTATGAAAATGCTATGGATTATGATTATGATGAGAATAAACTATCATGGTGCACATTCACTTTTTGGGTAAGTGTTTAAATGAAAATTTGTCTTATTTTACGATTCTTTTATTATTTTACAAAAAAATATTTACAAAAAATAGTTTTCATTATAAATAATATAATTTTATACATTACAATTAATTTGTGAATGTTTGTACATTGTGCTTTAATATAAAAAATATTTTCTTATACTATAGCTAACTGTAAGGAACATACTGAAAATATATGAATTATTTATGTATGTGTAAATTGCACAGTAATACTAATTATAATACTTTATCTTTGACGTCGTCTCTATTTCTAATTTCTTAAAATTCACAAATATGTATGAAAAGTTCAAGCCATGTTCAAAAAAGGAGATACTCAAAAATTTAAACCTTTTTATCTAATAATAATATATTAACATGAAAAGTAACTGATACATTATTAATTAAAGGTGCCAGTACAAAGTGAATATACATAAAGTGTATGTAACTTTCGGCCGATTTTCGAATCGTCTCCGCCTTCCGTTGTCCCCCTCACCTCACCGCACGTCGCTCGAGCGACATTTGATCTGCGCGCTGAGCGGTGAGGTGAAGGACTGTGTTTAAAAATTCATATCTCGTTAACCATTGTGAAAATTGTAAAGTGGTAGATGACTTTTCGACACAGTTTAGTCCGCGCTATCTATACAAAAGTGATGGTAAAAATTCTATATATGAATACACAACAAATAAGAGTCTAAAGCTTGTAACAGTCGAAACTGGATCTTAGATGCTTAAATAATTTATATTTATACACATATGTATTGTAATTATTTGAACTGCTCGTCGAATTAAATTCTCAGACTTCGAAACATAAGCTGTAGCAATATCACAAATTTAATGGACAAGCAATTTTGATAATTTAATGTTGGTCAGGTAGACATCCTGTTAGAATGATGTGATATGCTGAAAATCTGTAAATATCGCGAAAAATATTTATTACGAAAAGCTGAAAAAGTTTACATTTTGATTAAAATTATATAAAATGGAGGATAACCAACTATGATTGGTCGATTTTCACGCTTACTTCTTTTAATTCACTACTGTTACTGCTCACTATAGATCACGTACTACTACTACTCTCTAACATAACGTACCTTATGTCTACGTTTGATTGGATATTGACACATTATACTTATCTTTTTCAGTTACCACTTAAAACGATCAGATTGGATTTGCCGACAATAATCAAGAATACTGTGAATAAAACTGTCTTATGGGAAACAAAGTATATTAAGAAAGCTTTTACATTTCAAAACAATGAAGGCGAAACAATTCTTAAAACAGATGGTTTAAATATAGCGGTAAATACATTTCATAAGCAAATTTGTACAAGTAAAATATATTTTTCTACTTTTTGTGTTCTTTTTATTGCAGGAAATGTTCAAATACGAAAACATACTTGATTTAAACAGATTATATTCCAACGACATTTATAATATCTCTCAAACATATGGAATTGAAGCTGCATATCGAGTTATTGTAAAAGAAATTAAAGATGTCTTCAAGATGTATGGCATCACCATTGACTCTAGACATCTGTCCTTAATCGCAGATTATATGACCTTCGACGGTACGTTCAAACCACTTAGTCGAAAAGGAATGGAGAATTCCGCTTCACCATTACAGCAAATAAGTTTCGAAAGTTCGCTGGGCTTTTTGAAAACGGCGACATTGCAAGGTGAGTTGTATATCGCAGTGCTCGATAACTATGTGACCATGCAACGCAGTTGCATAGTTATGTTGACTAGTGTCACGTGTAGGGAAAGGTGAGGGATGGATAAGGTACACAATGTAGAAGGTTTACCATGCTTCATTTTGCGGCGCAACACGAGAAGTTCCTTCGATCTCCTCCATTTCTTCTTTTTGTCTCCCGAACCTTTTCCATTGGATGCTCCGCGATCATGTGCTCCAATCATCCCGCGCTCGAGATCGCTGTGCTCTTGTTTAAATCTACGAGATTTAAACAAGAGATTTTCACACTTTTCACATACTAAAAACTACTAGTTTTCGGCCGTCCCGGCCGCTCTTACTCTACGCTGTCGTTACATTATCATTTTCGTTTTCGGAGTCGCTCTCCGATGACATCTCTTCCGACACCCTTTCTCGCCATGGTTTCATATTAGTCGCTTCCCAAGTACCTTGATGTGGCCGCTGAGATATTTGGCACCTTTCATTATTGGTCACGATATATCGATCATTCCTTAATTTGTGAATAACGGTGTAAGGACTCTATAAGCCGGGGTTAATTTACCGCTTTTAGAAGTAATATTATGTTATGATTTATAATAGTTTGAATTAAATAAAGATTAAATGTACTCTTACATATATATTTTACATATAATATATTTTGCATATTCTGTACATGTATATTGCATATTAATGGCATATATTATAATTCTTGCATAAACTTTCGCAGTCTACTTATAACACATATAATAAGAAAATAATATTGGTTAAAGAAAAAATTAATTACATAAAAAATTATTTCTATTAAAGATATAAATGACATTATTACTCATATTTCTTCTATAAAATTATACATACAGTAAAATTATATATATACTTGTTCGTTACTTATTTTTATCTTATCATTTATAGGAAAAAAGGATGATATATTATCACCTTCGAGTAGATTGATGTTAGGACAACCGTGCAAATCTGGAACTGGGGCATTTTCTATTTTACCATCATTGTATAATATGTGAAAATAATAAAATTCAATATACACATTATAATTCATAATTATATTTTATATATTTATAAGTTCATCATACATTTTACAAAACAAAATTTATGGAAATTTTTTTATTATTGAAAAATAATGCTGTTTTAATCTTTTTTAATTACAATGCGTGTACAATGTAAACAATGCAAATTATTTTTTCTATTTAAATAACCATTGTATATTATTGATGTAAAATAGTAGTTACATAGCTAATCCAGTATGTAATTTTTTACAGTTTTTAAGAATACAATAAATTTAAGCATTTGTGATAATTTATTTACTTGTGTTTTTGAATCGTATTTTTTAGTTTATCATAATTTGCCCCGGAAAAAGTCTCCAACTGAAAGCATTAACAATTTTATTGAATTAGTTTATGAAATAAATAGCTGATTTATTTCATTATTTCTTTGTATAATATTAAAAAGCAAGAATTTTTAATACTTAGATAAATTTTTTATTCGATACATACCACTTTGCCTTCTTTTATGAAAACAAACGTAGGCATACTGGATATCTCGTATTCAGCAGCAATATCTTCACATTCATCCACATCAACTTTAAGGAAAACAACATCCTGCATTTCCTATATAAACAAAAATATTTATGTCTTGAATTTCAATAAATCCAATGAAACTTGATTTAATAAAAAATTAATGTATGATGTATAAACCTTGGACAATTCTTCAATCAACGGTCCAATCATCTTACATGGTCCACACCATACAGCAAAGAAATCGATAACTACCAGATTATTACCTGCATCTTTAAGTTTAATCTTCAAGTCATCCTATAAAAGAATAAATATTATATCAATTTTTCTTTATTAAATATATTTTTATTTTACTAATTGATGAATAAAAAGTACATAAATTAAGAGAAATTGTTATAATACAATTTCTATTCAACAATAATAATACAAATATTTATTAAGTGAATGTAAATAATCATATTATACAAATAAAAATTGTAATACAAATATTTATTTGTCTATAATAGGGAGATACACAGATAGCTATCTACTTGCTTTCATGAACTTTCATTAGTCATGCAACAATTTGCCTTTGTCCTTAATGCCTTTCTTTTAGTCGTTTAGTGACAATTCGACGTAAATATCATCTATCTTTCTTTCTACGAGTAACGAAGATAGAATGATTCGTGTGTCATTAAATGGAAAGTACAGTGCGGAGCATTATTTCGCTGGATTATAAGTAGTGGCTTGACTTATCGACGCTGAGACTCGCTCAAAACGCGCGCGCTTGAAATAAGAAGAGTTACTGTCAAATTGAATAAAATAGTCAAAGGAATACATGAACTAAATCAGGATTGCCACAAATTTTTAATCGTAAAATACCCTGACATTTCCCTGATTTACTGACAAAATTTTGAGATTTTTCGTGACCTTAAATAATACAAATGTTAAATTATCCTGGTGATCCAGCAATGTAACATAGATGCACATTTTCTTCAGGAAACGAATTCCCCCCCCCCCCCAAAAAATAGTCCAAACCAATCATAGAAGCACAAGGCAATATTATATTAACAGCTATAAAATATAAATTTATTAACAGCTATTTTATTTTCTCTGACAAGGATGCTCAATCCCTGACGCATTTTTTTAAGTTCCCTGACATTTCCCTGACTTGTGGCAACCCTATAAATGAGTGCATGAATTTCATGCATTTCTGCAAGAATACATGATTTTATACGCAAGGGAAAAAACGCAATAAATTTCCAATGTTTGTCTGTGTCTCTTCTTATTTCAGGCGCGCGCGCGTTGAGCGTTTCCGACTCAGCGTCAATAAGCCGCTATTATGATCCAACGAATTAATGCTCCGCAGTGTACCTAAAGTAACGAAAACTGTAACAAGTAATATTTTAATTTCCAACTTTGCTGATTGGCAAATATATTAAGGAAAAAATAGATATATGACGCAACATACATTACGTTATATTACCTACTTCAATCCGATAATTTATCTTTACGATTAAATGATGACTGATGACATAATTAAAATTGTTCATGGTTGATGTAATATCGAATGAATCATTCATCTCCACTTAACATTTGTAAGTTGTATGTGACGCGTATAAAGGTGCGTTTTACTCATACACGCTCGTATTATTTCACCCTTGCTTAACATTCGATGAACAAGGACGAAATTATACTCGCCATCGTTGGGAACGTTAAAATTCGTAAAATTCACGCTTTCGAATTGTATAATTAAAGTAAAAAAACCATCTTTACGTAACGATTAAACATTAATAAAAGCAATATATATATATAATAGTATTTTTTGTTAAAAAAAAAATATATAGTATTTTTTGTTAAAAGCAGTATATATATATATATATATATTACCGTTACTTGAAAAAGTAACTTTTCGTTACTTTTCTGTTACTTTTTAAAAATCAGTCTGAAAGTGTACTTTTGTAGTATTTTTTATTTAAATTTATATATATACTGCTTTTATTAACGTTTAAACAAAAAATACTACAAAAGTACACTTTCAGACTGATTTTTAAAAAGTAACAGAAAAGTAACGAAAAGTCACTTTTTCAAGTAACGGTTACTTTTTTTACTCGGTAACGAGTAACTGCAACTTGTTTACTTTTAAAAAGTAACTTTCCATTCCCAGATAATAACGTAATACGGAATCGATTGTTTTCAAGGTCGAAACCGAAGTATATATATATATTTCGCAAAGTATAATACTCATAGGAGTGACTCATGCTGGAATATAGTATTGCCAGATACCTATACATACACTAATTAACTAATCTATAACTGTTATCAAGTATAAGTTTTAATAAATGTAAATCTTTGCGACAAGCGAGCGAAACAACGTTGCACGTGATCGTGTTCCAACGTTGCGCAATATTTCAAATTATTATCTTCAATTATATATAAATTTAAATTTGTTTTAGAAATGAAAGTCGATGTAATTGCACAATATTACCTCATCAAAGTGCTGCAAGATATGTCATTATTTTTTCAAGTTGGTATTATACTTTTCTGCTATATTCTCTCAGCTTCTGGCCAGTTCTAGCCTGGCAACCACTGGCAACATTGCAGGTAGGGCGGAACGACGGAGCGCAACTATTTGCGCGTGTGCGACGTACACTCAAGGTTATCTTATTTCATATATTATGTGCATAAACCGCATTGGGGTACATATAGCCTGTTCGGACAGGTGATGAAATTATTGTAATATTACTTACAGAATTCTGAATAAGAGTAACTTCTCCTTCGTGACCCATTATTTAGACGTCAGCAACGAGTTTCTTCCTCAAAAGATCGAAGAGCGTGACTGAACCACTGCACGTTACGAAGCGCGTCAACTTCTGATTACTTCTTGTACTAACGATTGCTGACGTGTGGCGCTCAAGGTGTAATTTCATGTGGCGATCCCTTATGGAGATCCTAAAGACGATTAAGGCCTATCGCACATGAAATGCATAAAGCCCATGACACATAAAGGTGCTTTTTCATGCGCAGCACGCTGCAGCAGCAATTCGTTACTATTGGTTAAGAATTTTATGTAAGCTAGACGACGCACTTCCGACGAACATGTATCCGTACCTTATCCGAAGCCATTTTTCGTTTATTTTCCTAATATTTATTGCAATAAATAATATTTTCATAATGAAACGACGGACATATTGTACGCTTTCTCGATTTTGCCGCTTGCTGTTCGTTCGGTTCAACTTCAACGAACTGCGGCAAAATGTATTTTGCGCCGGAAGTGCGTCATCTAGCTTACATAAAATTCTTAACCAATAGTAACGAATTGCTGCTGCAGCGTGCTGCGCATGAAAAAGCACCTTAAGGTCTAGCGTCCCTTTCTGCTAGAGTCCCAATTAGACGCCATTTTACTTCAGATTGACACAACTCTCTTATAGGGACTCTAAGTAACACTAGCGCCGCCATCGGTCGTGAGCATCGCGAGTATCACCTTCGCTGCTTGACGGTTGTATGTGAATGTACCTTAACTTTTGAACGCATCTCTGCCTAAACGAATGCAATGAGATTTGTCTCTTTATTCTGTGCTCTCTACGTTGGCGGGAACATGGTAAAAAGGCGGGGTACCGTGAGAGCCTGGGAGCCGTGACTCCGCGAGAGCCAGTGAGTGAGAGCTTGTAAATCTTGTAAGATATATATTCCTTATAATCTATAATTCTAAGATAGTTATGTTTCAGTCGTAGGGTCGTATTGAGGAGACTGTGACCAGTATTATCAGTGAACGCACAAGAGCAGTCGAGGGATTCTTCACAGATCTCATTTCTTCACGATGGCCCGCAAAAAACATCATGTAGTTAAACGTAACCTCGTCACTGAACATTTAAAAGATGAGTCGCGAGGTGAGTGTCATGGAATTTTTATATGTATTTTATCGAGGAATCGCGATTGCTTAATTACTCTTAGTTACCGTTTAGTCATTGCACCGAGAGAACTGTGAGCTACTGTTATCAAACTTTTTGTTTGGTGTTTCTCTTTTCTTGAAAATGTTGCTGAGTGACTGCCATGTAATACAAAATATGATGGTAATTATATAGAATACCAACTCCGATTTCGATAAAATTAGGCTCATTCGGCGCGTTTTTACATAAAACGAAAGATTCTGGCAGAACTAAGCGTCGCTGCCCGCAAATCGAGATTATTAAGCGTTGAAGTTGACGACTATTCAGGTTAGAAAATCTGTCACAGCTGCGAAATACTGCGCTATGAGCATGCGTTGCGATTATATTATATTTCCATCATGCTTCAAAAATACAAAAAATCAGTGCTTTAAAAATACAAAAGTACTGTTTTAAAAACACAAATTTACTGCTTTAAATACACAAATTCTTTGCATTAGCAGTGAATTTGTGTATTTAAAGCAGTCAATTTGTGTTTTTGAAACAGTACTTTTATATTTTTGAAGCACTGGTTTTTTGCACTCAACTTTAATGCTTAATATCTCGGTTCGCAGGACAGAGCGACGCTAGTTTTTACCAGATTCTTTCATTTTATGCAAAAACACGTCGAATGAGCCTAATTTTATCAAAATCGGAGGTATTCTGTATAATTCCAAATGTAGACTAATTTTGACCAACTCCAATTAAGTTTAATCAATGGTTCAATCTATTGGAATTGATTGAATATTGTGATTCTATCATTAAGCAAAATGATAAA
The DNA here is from genome assembly GCF_001594065.2 of Cyphomyrmex costatus. Lineage (NCBI taxonomy): Eukaryota > Metazoa > Arthropoda > Insecta > Hymenoptera > Formicidae > Cyphomyrmex > Cyphomyrmex costatus. Next base: position 123,693 of record NW_017275499.1, on the reverse strand, counting down.
TGTGATTGGTCAATTCCCATCTAGTCAATGATTAAAGTTAATTGGAGTTAGTTGAAATGACTTTAAAGCTTAATGATCAACTGTTCCAAGTTAGGAATCATCTCAAATTTTAACTGTCCAACTTTAGAATCCTAAATTTTGTACTAAATGATTTATAAATTATCCGTCTTTTAAAGTTACAGTTAATAAGTGTGAAATATAATTTTTAACTAATATGTGAAAAAATTTAGAATTTTTTATTCAAACATTCAAATATTCATAAAATACACTTAGTAGAAAAGTAAAATTTTAAAAAGTACAATATGATTTCATAACTTGATTTTTGTTATGATCTCATATGATGTTATACATTAAGTGTAATTAGAGTTATTTGCAAATATTATAATGTAATATTGTTTATGAGTTTTGATAACTTTAAATTATTAAAAAAAGATTATTAAAATTTAACTATGACAATATTGAATTTTTTTAAATGTTCTTCTTTTTTGCCTTCTTAAAGAATTGGTCACTACTTTGAAGACCATAATACACAAAAAACTTGAGCATTGAAATGTAAATCTACATGTTGGACATTTAGCCTTACAGTCTCTACTGTAATTCAAGTTTTTTGCATGCCCTATAGAGTTAAAATTAGGTGGTTGCTGTAAAGAATCAAAATGCAATGATGGAGGTAGTGATTCCATCAATGTAAGATTAATTTTAATCTTAGTTTAATGTACTATTTATCGTTTTCTAATTCTTAGAAAGTGTGTGTTTATTTCTTAGAATTAGAAAAAGATAAAGAATAAATTGAAGCGAAATATATTGGGAGCGGTTCACTTGCACACTGTAACTATTGCCAGTGGGCAGTGGCCTATCACAGCAACTTCTCTGCGTAAGGAATTTTTTTATTTTTTTTTTCTAGCTGTGATTGGCTTGTGCGTAAGTGTGCCTCGTTACAATCGATATACACCCAATATATTAAAATTAATTTTACATTGGAACCAGGCTGTATGGTAACCTTTGAAATAATGGAGCGATACAGGTAAAACGTATAGCAACAAAACAGACAAAACGTAGCAAATTATTGATTATATAAAGCAAAAAAAATTATATTTTTTATGTAATCTATAATTTGCTACGTTTTGACGAGAGTTCTATCCCTTCTCTGAAAGAAAGTGCTTCTGATAGAATATGATTTTGAATGCAAAACAAATTTTTCGCATTACAAGGATGCGTGGAGAATATTGCGCGATAGCGGAGCGCTCACACACACTACTAGGCGCGCGGTTCACGGACGTGCGTCCGTTTAAAAGACAGTGCCCATTCGATTAGCTTTACTCGATAATAACTGTTTCATACAGCATTGTAAAAAATGGCTCTCAGGAAATTTCGACTCAATTTTAGATCAGGATTAGCACTATGTAATTAGTGTCCGCTTTTTCAGAAACATCCTGCATACATGAGGATACATCCTGCATACATTCTATTAAATAACATGATAATACCATTATTAAGTAATTAATCGTTTGAAATACTTATATGCTTTACATTTAACTTTGCTAATTTTATGCACATAATAGCTTTTATAATAATAAGCATTAATCTAGTGTACTATTAGAGAAAGTAATTGAATTCCTTTTTAAATGTGAGTTTGAAGTATGAGTGCCATCTATTTATGAATATTGCTCTTAAATTCATGTTATTTGGATGTTATGACAGAAAGTGAATCAGATACCAGTAGAAAGAAAATACGTCGAAATAGGAAGAACAACAATGCAGAATTAGATAAAGTAGAGGAAGCTGAACCAAATTCCGATATGAATTCGAATCTGTCTGCATTAGATAAAGTTCCTAAGCAAACATCAGTAAAAAGGAAGATACCTATTGAAATAAATTTAGAAACAATAGTGTCTAATCTTCATGAGGTTGAAATAGAAACAGATGAAAATGTTACCCTAGAATTTGATAAGGAAAATCATGATCCTGAAATAAATCAAGAAGAGATAAAAGAAAATCCAGAGAAGAGAATAAAAACAGAAAATAAAAAAATGTCTGAATCAAAAGCTCAAGATAAAAAGGCATCTGTTATAGTAGAACGATGCCAGTATTGTAAACAGAAATTGAATAATGATATAACATTGTATCAAGGACACCCAAATGGTGCAATTGAGGAAGAGATAGCTTTAATTGATCCTAAGTTGTGTTTATTTATTGGAAATGAATCTTTTATAGACGAAAGTGATGAGAGACCACAAAATAAATTAACTCATTTTAGGTAAATTTTCTTTTTCAATTTTCTTCTGTAAACAGCTCTCTAAACAGTACATGTGACGTTTATTTTTAAAATTATTGTAAAACAAAATACCTAGTAATATTAATTAAGGAATATTAATAAAGAACATTACTGTAAAACAATATATCTTTTTTTTTAGGGACATTAATATTAACAGGAGCATATTTAATGTTGAATATACTAACAGAAAAATGATTTCTTTTTTTTTTTTAGTGTTTATGACATGAATGGACATCTGTGTCCTTTTGATACAGGACTCATAGAGAAAAACGTACTGCTGTATTTTTCTGGATACATGAAAGCTATCTATGAAGAAAATTCTTCACCCGAAGGAGGTATACCGACAAAAGATATGGGGCCAATAAATGAATGGTATGTTACTGGATTTGACGGAGGAGAATTGGTACTATTGGGTTTTAGTACTGCATTTGCGGAATATATTTTGATGGAACCTTCTGAAACTTATGCACCTTTCATGGATGCTGTTAAAGAGAAGATATATATGAGTAAATTAGTTATAGAATTTTTATTAGATGAAATTAATCCAACCTATGAAGATTTGCTGAATAAACTTCAAGTAAGTTTGCTATTTTATATTTTAATATGTATTTTGTATTTCCACTTTTTTTTTTGTTTGTTTGATTGTGTTTGCTATATTTGTATTTTAGACAGTAGTACCTCCTAAGGAAACGATGTCATTCACAGAAGATACATTGTTACGTCATGCACAATTTATTTGCGATCGAGTTTTGTCATTAGATAATTGTGCAGGTGCTGATGATACTCTTCTTATTACGGCTCCATGTATACGATCTCTTATGAAACTTTCTGGTGTAACGCTGGGTAAAAAATCAGCTGTTCGTCTAGTAAGACGTGCACAGAAAATTAAAACGCCTGCCTGGTCAATGGCTACTACGACAAAATTAGTTAGCAATATGTTCGAAAATATTTTCGCTGGTCAACTTGCTAAGCATAATAATAAGGTATATATTACTTACGTGTTATAATTAATATTTTTTAAATTTATATGGTATTATTATGTATGTTAAGCATTTTTTCTTTTCTTTGTTAGGTACTGAAAAGGAGGCGATGTGGTGTTTGTGAGAACTGTCATCAACCTGAGTGTGGTATTTGTCCTGCTTGTAAGGATATGCCGAAATTTGGAGGTAAAGGAATTCAAAAGCAGGCATGCATTAGAAGAAGATGTCCAAATTTAGCAATTCAGGTATAATTTAATTTTAAAATACAAAAATTTATTTGCAATTATCTCTTGATTACATATAAATAGTAAAACTATTTCAACAGTAGATTAACATTTTTTCTGATTTTTAACAGTTCATGTATTACAATATTTAGTTAGGTATTAATTTATATAGGAAGCAGATGATTCTGATGAAGAGCAATATGAAAATGAAGAAGAGCAATATGAAAATTTAACAGAAGATCGAATACAAGAAAGTAAAAATGAAGATTTCAAAGAACTTAAGAAAGATATCGTATGGGAAGAAGAAAATAAAATTGTTGACGCACAAAAAACATATTATAAATCAGTTACAGTCGGAAACGAAAAAATTGAAATAAACGATTATGTTTTGCTGGAGCCTAGAGATCCAACAATTCCTCTACAAATTTGCAAGATTGTGTTTATGTGGGAGACTAAAAATGGAGAAAAACGATTTCATGCTAATCGTCTTCGTAGAGGTACCGATACTATACTTGGTGAAACATCAGATCCTATAGAATTATTTCTGAGCGATCAATGTTATGAGGCATCATTCACATCTGTTAGATCAAAAGCAACCGTTATTTATAAAAAAAGGCCTGAGAATTGGTTTGAACTAGGTGAGAATATATTAGATTAAATTATAAGAGGATACTAGAATGACGGTAGTGTGTGTCACCACGAATTACAACCAGAATATTCTAACTGATTTATTGCAAAATATTTTTCTACAAAATTAAAATACGCAAGAATAGGAAATTCAAGTGTACCAGATTTCACCAGAAAATCAAAGAAAAACTTGAATAATAGTTTAAAAAAAACAAAAAAAAACTTTAAAATATTGCAATAATATCAAGTTAACGACTCTCACAATTAAATCAAAAAAATATAATATAAAATAACCTATGTATTTAACATTGTACATTGGTATAAAGGCAATAGAGTCATAGTGTTAGTTGTAATTTAACAATACTTATTCAATCTAATTCGCAATCAATGATCGCAATCTATTCCGGACGTTTCGGCAAAAGTTTCTTGCCATCTTCAGCGATGATATATATATTCATGTTTCGATAAAACTTGAATATTTACTTTTGGCTTACATAACTCTGAGATTAAAATTTGTTTGATATAAAAGTTTTTACGTGTCGGTCGACAAGACCTTTCAGTTTTATTGATTGACTGTTCTCAGATCTCTGTCCTATAGCCAATTAAAAACAGGCTTAAAAAGCCTTGTTGATCGTTCTACATATGTCGATTTATTCTATACTAATTGTAAGATAGAATGAAAGAAAAATATCGAAAACTTGTAATTATTTAATTATTCCTAGATTTCTATTGTGTTTTCTAAGGAAAACAGAATAATTCCGGTAGGAATTTATATCGAATATCCATAATATGTACCTAGATTTAGCACTCAATTCCCCTTCTATTTATATATGCTCTAAGCTACATTTACAATTATTTACATTGCAGGTAATACGGATACGGAAAATCAAATAAAAGATATAGATGGTAAAACGTTCTTTTATCAATTGAAATATTATCCTGAAAGTGCTCGATTTGAAGATCCACCACCGGATCCGGAATGCCCAGGAAAACAAATTAGTCATCGATTTTGTCCTTCTTGCATTCGATTGGCCATACTCACACAACAAGATATTCCTAAGGTATAAAGTTAAAAGAAATATTAGAGATAAATTTAAATTATAGACATTAATCCAGGAACTGAATTTCTTTAACTCTATAAGTAAGTATAACAATTTTTTAATTACAGTTTAATACAATATCTAATAATAACTGTTCTTTTCAATTTTTATTTAAAATATTTTTTATTATATCTACGGTTTTTACAAAAATTTTTTTACATCTTCTATTAAATTATTTTTATGTACCATTCTATTATTTTACGCATAAAAAAGTATATTTTGTTTGTGCGCATGTATATGTGTACACGTATTTTTTTTATTGAATTTTTTTATTATTATTGTGCTCAGAGAATAGGCATGCAATATTTCGTTTATCTTTCTAGATCTATAATCAAGTAGAAGTAAGAAGCAGTAAAGAAGTAATTTATGAATTAATAAAATACAAAGGTGAAGAATATAAAGTCGGTAGTGCAGTGTTTTTATATCCAGATGCTTTTTCGTTTGAGCATAAACGAAAATATCAAGCCTCTAAAAATCCAAAGATGAATTATGTGGATGAAGATATACATCCGGAATTTTATAGAAAAATAGACGATAAATCATCGTTTTCAAATATTGATACACCTGAACCTTTTCATATTGGTTATATTAACACAATATATGCTACGACAACTGATAAATTGGTGGCACCGACAGACATTTTTATTAAAGTGAATAAAATGTACAGGCCGGAAAATACTCACCGAGATATAGCGCTAATGGAGCAGTCGGACATTAATATGGTCTATTGGAGCAATGAAAGTAAGTTATGACAATTAAAAAATGTATAAATATTTTAAATATATTATTATTTAAAAAAATATTAATTTTAAATATCTATATCTGGAATAATATTTCCTTGTAATTTTCTAAAATATCTTTGCTTTATTTATTTGTGTAGTATGCATCCTAAACTTCTCTGTAGTTGCTGGTAAATGCTATCTCGCATATTTCAAAAATATGAGTGAGCCTATTGAAGAATGGTCTATGGGTGGCCCCAATAGATTCTATTTCACTGAAGCATACAATCCTAAAGAAAAAATATTCGATGAACCGCCTTATGACATTATTAATACGAGTAAATTTGGAAAAGGAAAAGGGAAATGTAAATCTATAACAAAGAAAGTGGAAAGAACTGAAAAAAAGGAGGTTATTGAAACACCTATAAATTATCCTTCTATACCAAGAAAATTAAGAATGTTGGATATTTTTGCTGGTTGTGGAGGTACACATTATGTTATATATTTCCATTTTCTCTTTTAGCTTCTCTTTTCATCTTCTACATCTTTCTTACATATATTTAAATCATATAAAATTAATCTTTTTTATTTAATAGGATTATCTGAAGGAATGCATCAAGCAGGTGTAGCTGAAAGTCTATGGGCAATTGAAAAAGAAAGCTCTGCAGCAAATGCCTATCGCTTAAATAATCCGAAAACTACGGTATTCTCGGAGGATTGCAACAAACTATTACAAAAAGTGATGAATGTAAGTTTATTATGTTATATATACATATATATTTAATTCATGCACTAAATGAATTTTTGTCATTAATATTTTGAGATTTGTAATGAGTGTGGATACATTATATCTTTTAATCAGTTTTCTCTTTAAACTATAAGTTATATGTTATGCCCGTTCCGCGTCGACATTCATTGCGCTGAAATTCGACCTGTATAATATTTAATATAATATTATATGGTTATATATAATACCTGTATAATATTTAATATAATATTATATGGTTATATATATATATAACCATATAATATTATATTAAATATTATACAGGGTGTCTCAGATCATCCATCCACCCTTTTTATCTCCGCAGGATAAGATCCAATCAAAAATATGTTCGGATCAAAGTTGTAGGATTTAAAAATATCTGTTTATTGATCATATCAGTTTGACCTTGAGTGGCATCGCCAAGGTCAGGTCAAGATTACATCAATTTTTTCGGGAAGACCCCATTTTTCATTGCATATACTTATAGCATATCTCAACAGCTTTCTAAAACTATAATAAAATATTTTTTCAGTCCAAGTTATAATGCTTGGAAGTTATAGTATCGCCGGCTTTTAACATTATCTTAGGTGTTCTATCGACGACTAAAATCTTTTGAATGTTGTTTAAGACACCCTGTATATAAAAGAATCATATATTGTGAATTTTTAGTACAATTTAATAAAATTTCGTTTTCTTTTTCAGGGTGAACATGTAGATAATAATGGTCAAAAATTTCCCCAAAAAGGAGATGTTGAATTCTTATGTGGTGGACCACCATGTCAGGGTTTCAGTGGCATGAATCGTTTTAATTTACGACAGTACTCAGTATTCAAAAATTCTCTTATTGTTACATTTTTATCTTACTGCGATTATTATAGGCCGAAATTTTTTGTGATGGAAAACGTGCGAAATTTTGTATTCTGTAAGAAGAGTATGGTACTAAAGTTAACTTTAAGATGTCTTATTCGTATGGGTTATCAGTGTTCATTTGGTATTCTTCAAGCTGGAAGTTATGGGATACCACAAACGTATATATATTCAATAATATATTTTATTTTATTAATAATAATTTAACAATTTGTAGGATGATACTTTTAGCTGCTGCACCTGGAGAAATACTTCCAAAGTATCCAGAACCAACACATGTGTTCAGTAAACGATGTTGCTCATTGACTGTAATTATAGATTCTAAAAGGGTATGTCTTTATACTTTCTCTGTTTTATATTTATGATACATATACACACGTATGCATACTTACAGTGAGAATGAAAACTAAGTTGATGAAACAATATCTATGCGGAATTTATTATTGTAATGTATATTTCAGTATAACACCAACTGTGTTCAGAAGGGTTTTGCTCCGTACAGAGCAATTACTGTAAAAGATGCTTTGTATGATTTACCAGAAATTAAATGTGGTTCGAATATAGAGGAAATGTCTTATGTTGGTGAACCAATAACACATTTTCAAAGGAAGGTAACTATTTTAGGAATGCATTTACACTACGTACAACAATTAAGGAATCATTTGAAAACTTGTACATTTTGCCGAAAAGGTTCTATTTCAACTTCAGAGATTGCAAAACAACTTTTCTGGATACGTTTTAAAGAGTGAAATCTCGACTTTAAAATAATTAAAATAATATTTTTCGATCCCTTCAAATGTTTTTCGCAAAGATCGAAAGCAGCAGATTGTTAAATTTCTGAAAGTTTTACGATTTTTCAGCTTTTCACGGATAAAACGGGGCATTCTCTCGATGCGTAATGCTGATAGTAATTATTCAAAATCTTGTAAAATACAGGATTCACTTTATATATATTATAGATTGTTTTAATATCTAAGCTCCTAGACTAGAGTAATGTTGTGATACTACAGTATACTAGAGTAATATTTGTGATGTTATTTAAAAAAAAAAATTTGTACTTCAAAATCTATGTGGTAACGGCTCCCGTGCTTATTTTGCCTATAAAAAACTGGAAAGTTGTAAAATTTTCAAAATTTTGATACGACCTGCTCCTGGTCTTCGCAAAATGATTTCAATGGAGCTGAAAATATCATGTTAACCATTTTAAAGTCAATTTTTAAAACTCATTTAGAAAAATTATCTTGCGATGTCTGGAAGAGCTGAAATTCAGACTCTTAAATATTAGCAAGATGCAGATTTTAAGTGATCCCGTAATTGTGCGTAATATATTTAGAAACAAATTAAAGTAAGTCTTACTTAATTTATTTCAGATGAGAGGTAAACCATATCGATCAATATTAACAGATCACATATGCAAAGAAATGTCTCCGCTTGTAGAAGTGCGAATGAGCTATATTCCAACTACAAATGGTTCTGATTGGCGTGATCTGCCAAACATTGTAGTGCTACTGAGTGACGGTACCTATACCAAGAAATTGTACGTGTGAAATCTATTGGGATAAGTTTATTTCAAGTTTATTTTAAATTTTTCTAGAATAGAATATTTTTCACTTAAAATTTTTAATATTATATATGTAGCTAGCCAGATCTTTTGTTTGATAAGAAACTGTATTGACAATGTCCGAAATTTTTTTCTTAATAAATCATTCAATTTACATTAATTAATTGATCAAATTTTATTATTATTTTTTTTTTTAGAGAATACTTACACGATGATATAAGAGTTGGGAGAAGCTTGACGAATGCACTTCGTGGAGTATGTAGTTGCAGTAGTGGCCAACCGTGTGATCCTACTGATAAACAATTTAATACTTTGATTCCGTGGTGTTTACCGCATACCGCGATTCGACATAATAATTGGAAGGGTTTGTACGGAAGAATTGAATGGAATGGGTTTTTCAGTACGACTATTACTAATCCGGAGCCGATGGGTAAACAAGTATGTTGATAAATATAATATTTGAAATGATATACATTTATAGGATGCGTTCTGTTTTGCGCATAACGCTTATAAGTCTTATTTGTCTTTATTTAATATTTGATAGACAATGAAGATGAATTGATGCTTACAACGTGGGAGCGTGGAAACGGAACGCACTCTTAGTAATTTGAAGTAATGAAAGTATGAAATCACTAATTTTGGTAAATCTCAATAATGGAAGCAGCTCCGATGACTTTGACATATGTTTTATCAAGGTTATAACCCTGAATAATCTCTTAACAGGTTTTAGTCGTCGCTCGTCCTTCGTTAAAAAGTTATTTACAAAAAAAGTTTAAAAAATAACATACTATTTCAGGATTGCCACAAGCCAGGGAAATCAGAGTCAAGAAAAAGTCAGGAAATTCAAAATTGGAATCAGGGAAAGTCAGGGATTTAGCAAACTCTTTTCTGAAAAAACAAAATAGCTGTAAAGAAATTTAAAACATCTGTTTAGCTCGGTATCTGTTTCATTTATATCACGGCGCCACTGTCGACAAAATCGACTATGATAAAATTGAGAAAAAAATTAACGCTCTTTGTCATAAGAAAGAAGTATGTTAATTTATGCAAGCAGTTAGGAAAAATCAAAGAATTTATCATTTCTGGAGAAACTTCCTTCAGGGTCAGGATAATTTCCAGAATTTGTTTGTTTTTGTGAAAAGGTCCTTATTCTGAGTCATGATCAAGCATTTGTAGAAAGAGGATTCTTTCTCTCCAAGTTTATATTTGATTTATACAGGAGTTTTTGTTATTTAATTATTATATGAGATTGGATTATTTTAAATTAGCCAATTAGTATTGTGTGCAATTGATTTACACTCTAATATGTGTGTGAATGCTACATAAAGATTTCCTATTCTGTGCCTAAGATTACATTTATTCTGCAGTGCTAGGAAAAAATTGAAATAAATTTGATATATATGTATTTATATAAATGACGGATCTATGAAAATACTATTTTTTAATAGATATTTTGCATTGTAAATATAAAAAAGGCAAATACAATAGCATTTACTATTTACAATTAACATTTATTAAATTGGGGATATTGCAATTTAGAAAGCTAAAGATGTCATCTACTTATGCCTGTTTCCACCAATGCAGATTAACTTTAATTTCGGTTTAACTTACTGTTAATCTTTTTCTAATTTTTAGAATTAGAAAAAGATGAAAAGCAAATTGAACCGAGATTAAAATTAATCTGCATTGGTGGAAATGGGCATTAATGTTGCAAATACTTCGTTGACTAATCGAAAGAAAGAATTGACCATTCAAAAAGTGTTTCAAAGCATTTGCAATGTTAAATAGATCGTATCTAATGTTATTTTATGTGCTGTAATTTTAATTAGCTAATTTTGCTATGCATTATGTTGCAGCTACACGAATTTATTGAAAGGTCCTTAATTAAAATCAAATAATTGATTTTCAGGGCCGTGTCTTGCATCCAGTACAAAATCGAGTTGTCAGCGTGAGGGAGTGTGCAAGATCTCAAGGCTTTCTCGATTCATATCGTTTCTTCGGTACAATAACCGATAAACATCGGCAGATTGGTAATGCAGTGCCACCACCATTAGCAGCTGCAATCGGGCATGAGATAAGAAAGTGTATTCGTAATATATCTTTGAACACAGAACCAGAGCCTATAAACAACAATAATGCTGAACCAACAACAAGTAAAAGTCTTGACAATAGTTTCAATGACAGTTTTGACAAAAATCACAATGAAAGTGACAAAAACTGATAAAAACGATAAAAACCTGCTGTCTCGATAACTCACGATAACGCGAATTACAATCTTAACAATAAGATGCAACCGATATAATACTTGTGCAGATAAAGAAACGAAGACAGGAAACTTCGTAAAAATATCCAGCGGCAGACTTGTATGCTCTTTACAGTCTTTACACACTTCATATTGTTTATAATCAAAGCCTTTGTTTCCGATATATTTTAGAAGAAAGAAAAATTATTGTTAGGCGAAATAGTGTAATGATTTTTTACATCTTAAGGCTCCTGAATACTCAGCCAAGAACTCCGTGTTGATGGGTAGCGACACCGAATCAGTCGGTGGCTAGCAAAACTGGTAGTACGCTACTGGTTATACACACAATTGCAAGCTCATGTCCGTGTGCTCATTTTCGGGTAGAAGGGGAGCGCACAGACATGGGTTCATGCTTGTGTGTGTATATAGCGCCTCGCCATGGTAAAAGTCTGAACTAATAGGCGTGAAAAAGTGATGTTTTGACGACAAATTTTTTCTTGCGTGCCATTTTGTCAATATTTGCTTATTTGTGAAAATGTGACTTCCCTCGTACTCGTGAAAGTCCTAAAAATTGGCGAAAACTGCAGTTATCGTTAAATTTTATACGTAAAAGCGTATATTTCACTCGTTTCATCAGCTGTCAAAATGTGTGATTCTGCCCGAGTATAGGCTCACTTTACGTGCCTTTTACGACCATTTACTGACTATCAGAGGAGGAAAGGACAGTTTCCGCCAATTTTCACAAGTGTTTTTCAGCGATCTCGCCTTTTAAATTTATCCAAATTGTCTTTATTAAAAAATGGGACGCAAGAAAAATTAATGTGTTTTTCTCGCCTATGACGTCACAATTCCAACATGGCTGTCGCTGGTATTCAGGAGCCTTAAAATTAATATTCAGTATTAAATAATTTTAATACATTAAATTCCAATATCTGATTCGATATGTATCGATAAGGATAAACTTATGTTATATAATTCATATTTTAGATATTTTTAATACTTCTGAAATCATCAGAACAAGTTTCTGTTTTGAATTGAAGCAATCATGCTGTATCTAAATTCTGTGAAAAAAAAAACTTTTAAAATGTTCTAATTTTAATATTATTTAATAAAAAAATGAAAAACAACAAATTTAAACAATTTAACTAATTGTACATGTAACTAATTAATAAGATTTTTGTATCACACTGACAAAAAGCTCTCATTATTCTGTCGTTATTTTTTTTTTTATTAATCCTTTCGAGAGTTTGTCCTTTACTTTTTTTTTCTGTATCATTTTTTTATCTATGCATAGACTCAGATAACAAGCTGTAGTCATTTTGACGTCGACATATAATTTATTTAGGCTCAGTTTTACAACTCACGGTTGACTCTTAACCAAGGTTCAACTTGCTTCTCATTTTTTCTAATTCTTTAGAATTAGAAAGAGATAAGGAATAAATTAAACCTCGGTTAAATTAATGATGAATTATAAAATTAGACCTAATTGATGACATATTAGTAACATTATTAATAGTTAATTAATAATATCATTTATTCATGTCCTTAATAACAAAAAATAATTATGTATTTTCGACATAGATTTATATGATGTCATGTGACAAATCTACGTCATTTTTACAATAATAGGCGTCTGATTCATCAAGAATGACTATTTAATTACGTCAAATAGATTCCTTGCTATCTGGGAAGATTACAAAATGTATTTCACAGTTACTTTTTCATCCAGTGCACATGTAGGTAATACTCTAGAATAGAAAAAAATATATTCTTGTTTTATTTATAATAATACTCTCACTGAGTGTGTAAGAAACTTTCTTTAATATATAAAAGTAACGTCTTGTTGCTAGCTTATTCACACTGAATTCTGTGTCGCATTATTTTGAACCTACCGTTAAAGAAATACTCTGCAACAGATTATAGGTCCAGAGTGATCTATTCATTGTAATAATAGAGATAAAGGTTAAAAAACGGTCTTATTCGAGTCAAGATACAATAGTTGATCAGAGGTCATTTCTGGAACATCGATAAATTCTTTAAGGTAATCCAACTTCCGTGATATAAATATTTTTTCACTTCAAAAAATTATGCGTAACAGAGTGTGGGAGATCTGAGTTCGTTCTGGCTTCCCGTATTGTTGCTGGTTATCTATGTACTTAACGTCCATTTCGAATGGGTACAGGGTTGTCACAAGTCAGGGAAATGTCAGGGCATTTAAAAATGCGTCAGTGAAGTCAGGAAAAGTCAAGGATTTAGCACTTTTTTTTTTTTTTTTGGAAAAATAAAATAGCTGTAAAAAAAGAAATTTATTTACATCACGCGCCACAATTGATAAAATCATTCCGCTTCGTTTCTTCAAGCCAACTCGGCCGGTAATTCCTCCGCTTTTTATGATTTGCCGTGATCTTGCGGCGCGTGGCGGCGCGGCGCTAGTGTACCATTGTTTCGTGCGTGTACGTTTTGTTCAGTTTTGTTTTGACTCGCAATTTATTTGGTTTGGACGCGCGTGTTACTTGCTGTTAGACCTTTCATATGTTAGAAAATTTGTTCTCATTTTTTTGATTGTTGTTTACGTTGTGAAAATAGTGCATTGCGTATAGTGATTGGCCATTGAGTTTTAAACATGTTTCTCCTGTGTTTTGAAGGAAGGAAATCTACACCAAAGGTAAACTGATAATCGTTTGATGATAAGTTATGTGATGTGTTGCTGATTTGTTTGCCCTGAGATTTTTTAAATTAAATGAAAACATTTTAGCCTGTTCGCATTAATAGCAGAATTTAAGAATCGATTTATTCTTATCATTTGATTTTCTCCTCGGTGTGATATTTCTTATTTTTTATTCATAGACATTTTTACACCTAATTGTAATAATGACTATATTATTAATAATAATTTCATAAAATGAGCATAATAATAATACCACACACAAGTTCTTATTTGTGATAAATTATTATAAAGTAAATAATTTATTCATATCTCTCTCAATACCATAAAATCTATATAAACGTAATCATCTTCAGTATAAAATTACAATTATCAGTGGACAATTGTCCACTGACTTTCTACTTTTTATCTGTACATTAAGATCCTGACTACCATGTTGCACGAAATATAGTCTGGTAACTATATTCATCAAAAAAATGTATAATTCGGACGAAATTTTGATCACGATGACACAAGTTAGCGTACATTGGTAGCAAACTATGATTATGAAGAAGGAACCAAGAAGAACAAGATTGCATTGTTAACGTAGTAAGTTAAAAATTGACAAATGTATTATTTGTAATGTTATTATATATAATGGTAATTTTATACTGAAGATGGTTAGATTAATGACCGAAACGTTTATATATAGATTTTATGGTATTTTGATATGAATAAATTATTTACTTTATAATAATTTATCACAAATAAGTACTTGTGTGTGGTATTATGCTCATTTTATGAAATTATTATTTTTTGAATAGAACCACATTTTTTTATGAGATTTATATATTTGACTAAATTAAGTTTTTCGTGACGAGTGGATACTGAATTTTTAGGGATTCAAAATGCAAAGTGGAGACAGAGGCTTACTGTACTTTATGTAAAAAGATTATATAACTGAGTAATATGAGAATAATGTCTCTAAAAAGTCACGTAAAGCCGGGAACCAGACATAACAAGAAAATATTGTATGCAAGATAGGCCTGAAACAATTATCCTCTTCGTGTTCAAATTTTTTGAAATTGTATTATGTACGTCATTTCGTTGATGTTTAAAGTGTCGAGTTAGGACTGGCAGAAATAACGAGAATAATCATTTACACCTCATTTATTATTTGCACTCTACTATATATATTATATAATATATATATATATATATACAATATTATATTATATATTATATATATGAGGCATTCCACGCCAAATCGGCCACTCAAAAATTTTTGGATTTTTGATTTGGCTGAAATTTTGATATATTATAGTATCCATCGCAGGAAGCTACCATGATTTTTTTTTTGAATTTTTTTATGAACATAGTCATGAGATAAGAATTTTTTTTAAAACTCGCATTTTTCAAAATTCGCAATCTTTAAATGCCTATAACTTTGCGAAAAATAATCCAAATAAAACGTTTTTTTTTTTAAATTGTGTTTTTTTTTTCTAGTTTAAAAAAATAATATCAAGAAAAGTTTCAAAATTGTTTTTTAATTTTTTTTAAATTTAATGTTAAAAATTATTAATTTTTTAGATAAAATTAAAAAACAATTTTGAAACTTTTCTTGATATTTTTTTTAACTAGAGAAAAAAACACAATTTAAAAAAAAACGTTTTATTTGGATTATTTTTCGCAAAGTTATAGGGATTTGAAAATTGCAAATTTTGAAAAATGCGAGTTTTTAAAAAAATTCATATCTTATGACTATGTTCATAAAAGAATTCAAAAAAAAATCATGGCAGCTTCTTGCAATGGGTACTATAATATATCAAAATTTCAGCCAAATCAAAAATCCAAAAATTTTTGAGTGGCCGATTTGGCGTGGAATTGGCCCCATATATATACATAGATAATATTGTCTTATAAGAGAAATATTTTGACATGAAACTTTGACATATGTTTTACGAAGTCTCCGAAAGAACCAAATATTTGCATTTTCGCTTTTAAAAATATAATAAATAAAATGATCTATTTCTCATGATGCGGATATCATATAACCGTGAAATATTTTGTTTTGTAGAAACAATATTTTGCTACGAAACTTTTTTCTGTTTCGTTTTTATAACAAAGAAACTACGAAGGCACGTACAGAGCCGTATTTTGTAATTTGATTCTTGAAATATTAAATGAATAAAATTATCTGCATCTACGTTGGATGGGAATTGCTGGATCAACAAAATATTTAACAATTTTCGAATTAGGATAAAAATACAAAAAACATTTCAAAATATGTATTGAAAGTCAGGGAAGATCACAAAATTTTGTCATGCTGTTAAGCTAGCTCCCCCCCCCCCCCCGCCCTATCAACGTGAAATAAATTCTAACATATTTTAAAATTAGGTGCTAATTAGGTGCTCCAAGAAAATAATTAAAATATTTCGAAATTTTAATATATTATGTACAGAATCAATATACAAAGAACTTAGACGTAAGTCGCGCGCGGTCGGCTGACAAGAGAGAAGTTGCCTTAAACAATTAGGTGCTGCGGCAAGTTTTTGGTATCAAAATTTTTCTTTTTTGATATTATTTAAAGATATCTAGTCGCCGAATTAGGTGCTCGTTCCGTTTGGCAGGAATTCGGACTTAAACGTGGGTCGCGCGGTCGGCTAACAAGAGAGAAGTTGCCTTAAACAATTAAACGGAACGAGCACCTATAATGACTTAAATTTAATTTAAGTAATAATGTTCATTGATCAAATAGTCCTATGCAATGCTTATGCATGTAATATTAATTTAGTATTAATATAATTTTTTTTCATCATATAACATTAATTTAATAGAAACGTATAGGTACATATATAAATATACAAGTTAATATGGCGTTTATAAAGACATAATAAGACGGATGATTATTAGTCTAGCGACCTAATGGTTCGATTATACAGTTTATGTGTAATTTTGTGTGCGATGACCCTTATTCTGGCACATATTGACATGAATTATTAAATATTTCATAGACTATATAACATTTTTTGATCATGCCTTACGAAGAAGATGCTGAAGCGACGGTCGAACTTAAATCGATGTCGACAAAACATTTTCAATTTCAAATAATACATTACGTATGTACATTAAATTAAGAAAACATTATATACATTAAATAAAACATTACATAAATTAAGTAAATCATTAAGTATAAAAAGTTACGTACGTTTCTTGCGCTATGCTATCTATATCGTGTGAATGATAGGTTATATGTACATGGATCGTACTTTTTGATTTGTTTCTTTGCAAGCTCCATAATCATAATTTGGAGGTCTTATTACATTCTTATATGCATTATTCAAATGCAGAAAAGTATTTTTGTTTAGATATATATTTGAATTTATTTATATAGTATATGAAGAAGTAATTTAAGTGATAACAGGAAATTGAAGAAACTGTAATTTACAATTCTTTGGTTTTTAAATACAGGTTTGTACTTTCCCATAGTTTTGCGTTTTTTCTTTTATTTTAGAGGATTTTAGAGGATTTTTTATTCTGTGTCAGCCAACTTCAGTTCGGCGGCATCGAGAGTATGCATTTTCTACAGCAAAAATGAGGGACCAGCAGTCCATACGTTTATATAGTCAAAGAGGCGCACTGAACTATACTACTGGAAAGCACTCTGAGGCTATCCGCCTGAATAGACAGAGAGAGAGAGAGAGAGAGAGAGAGTCAGTTTAGTTTACTTTGTCCTTGTCGATACAGTCTGAGTGAAAAGTGCTTTCCATCCGTCTGCGCATTTCATTAAGTAAAAATCGGATTCACTTCTGAATCTTCGGATCAACAACACTTTTTATTTTGAATGTACGACGGTCGAATGCGCATGCGCCATAAAGGACAGCGATACCTAAAGTAGCTGTCTCTGTTTATTACGCCATGCCGTTTCAAAGGGCAGAGCGCTTTCCAGTAGTATAAGGTTTGTTCGCGTCGCACGCTCCAACATGCTCCAATATGCTCCTATTATGATGTCTTAGGGCTTCCGCAGACGAGCGACTTTGTAGCGCCATAATCGCAAACGTCGACGAAAACCTAAGAGGCCACAATATGATGAGATATGGCATGATATAAAAATACATACTAGATGTAGTTATTTCTTGCTACATCTTTATTATTTTACGTAAAAACGTAAACACGCGAGTCCTTTTTGACATCTCTGTCTGTTGACATCTCTAATCTTCGCAAATTCGTATATTCACGTATTTTTTCCATTCAGTGAAATGACTTTTCTGGACTTTCAATCTTAGTTTTATAAACTCGGTATTGTTCGTTCCAATAATGCGACCTCAGCTAAATGCTTATTTTCAATATATGGTGGACTATAAAACTTTTATATCAAGTAAATATAAATCTGACGTGTGTGAGCCAAAAGTAAGTCAAGTTTTTCAACTTTTTTCCGATTTTCTCGTGAAATACAATCTAGTTGAGATCCTATTTGTGCGTACTTTAATTCTGTAATAACAATTTTGCAATCCGTCAATCCAATTCGGAAATTTATTGAAATCTATTACCGAATGGAAATGATGATAAAGTAGGGACGACTTTAGTATTACCTTAAAGTTGTCTATTTACCGACTATAAATTTTGTATAACTATTATGGTATATTCGCACAAACTATAGCATAGCCGCATATATGTATGTGTAAAAAGAATTATCCACAATCGTATTTTTCATTTATATTTTAGTCAACGACTAAGCACCATGGATGGTCAGGTATAATACCATACTGTATATTCAATAAATGTTTTTTGAGCATCTGATAAATTGCTTCAGGTTGTTCCATCGTTGGTATATGCAATTCTTGACCTTGAAAGTCAATATAAGACACGGGACTGACTACGCACGCTGTTCCTGCTCCGAATATTTCCAACAGCTATAACGAAAAAATTAATTGTCATAATCAGAGAGAAACTTGTGAGCAACCATCCCGGCCTTTTTTCTGTAATGCTTCTAAGGGCGAAATCCATATAGTGTCGTTAGCGCGCGGGTTAGAAATATTACAGGAAAAAAAGGCAGGGATGACCGCTCAGGTTTCTCTTTGTTCACAATAGGTATGTTCTTTTTTAAAGTACCGTGCAGAAACTTTTTGTACTTGGTACACATGGTACAGTTTAAAATGTCACAGTGCTCGCGATACAGATAGACCAGTGCGAATTCAAGTTCTGAGAAAAAAAAGAACGCTATTTGATAGATACTCAGCACATGTTGCACAAAGATTAATTGGTTATTAAAAAGATAGTATTTAAATAATACGTCGTCTACAATACAGGAAGCAAGAAGCAAGAATAAGAAATTGATCAATCGTACTCGAGGGTATGTTAAGTTAGCACCCCAACTATAGTACTCAGGAGTTCTGATTAGAGTTCCCACTTCCTTTTGACGAGACGAAGAGTTCCCTATAGTTAATAACAATCCGCTCAATAAACAATTTTTTTACATTTTTTAAAAATGGGGTGCTAACTTTTTATCGAATTTCGAGGAACAGTTCTGAGCTGCGCTTAATAGCTTCAATTTGCGATTGCCTAGAGTTTCTGATATGTAAAAAAAATTTTCGAATATTAAAAAAGAAATTAAAAATTTTTGAAAAATTAATTTTTAGATACAATAGTTCTCATGATAATTTCTGCTTCTTTTTGACGATACGAAGAGTTCTCTATGATTTTTAATGATATATGCGCTTAATAATCATTTTTTAATAATTTTTAAAAAATGGGGTGCTAACTTTTTAACGAAATTCAAGGTCGTCTTAGTTTTGATCAGCTTAACAGAACTATTTTGTGAATACCCAGAGTTCTTGATACATAAAAAACATTTTTGAAATATAATAAAGTTTAAAAAAAATAATGGAAATCTTTAAAAATTTGTTTGAGAGTACCGAGTAGTTCTGAGTAGCGTTTCTTATAGTACTCGACGAGTTCTATCGAAAACTGTCAGGTAAAAAAGCGATTGGACTAACGGTTTGTAAGATACAGCGACATTTGTCAGAAGATCACCTCGAAATTCGATAAAAAGTTAGCACCCTATTTTTAAAAAATGTAAAAAAAATGTTTATTGAGCGGAACTCTTGTTATTAATTATAGGGAACTCTTCGTCTCGTCAAAAGGAAGTGGGAACTCTAATCAGAACTGAGTACTATATAGTTGAGGTGCTAACTTAACATACCGCGTGCTCGATTATTTTTTCCATATTCGACTGTGATTGGTCAATTTCTTATTCTTACTTCTTACTCCGTGTATTGTAGATGACGCATAAAAAAATAAAAATGGAAACTGACGATAAAAGTACATCCGATGAAGACGAAAAAAAAAGAAAAAAGATAAAATGCTTTCTTTTCTTTCAATCTCAATATTTGTGCTTTCCATTTTATTTTCGTTTTGATTTCATTCATATGACTTTAATCTCACACTTCGTTATTTTGATTTTCACTGTATGTACTATACGCTGTATGTGTACTATATACGCTGCATCGCCTCGAGAGATGGTACAAAAGTTCTTGTACCAAGGTACCAATTTTCAAGTGTTCCGTTCAAATAAAATGCGTACACTATTTTGTAATGACGCAAGTTCCGGCAAATAAAGCATACAATGTTCTGCACCTTGCACTAGGTACAGAAAGTGTCACCGTTGTCAAAAAGAACAAACCTAATATGTTAGCATAAGAGCACAAATAAGAGAGAGAAAAGATATTAAAAAGAGAAAACAATGTTGCATACGTAAATCTTACCCTGTTCTCTGAATTTAATTGTATTATTTCTTTCATCGTAATAGATCTTTCCGTAACTTTATACTGATTCCACTGCCTAGATATAGCTAAAAGCGAATTTCTTACAATTCCGGGTAAGATTAAACCATTTAAGGGTGGTGTAAGTAGTTCCCTTTCTGTATAAAATAACATAGGAATATATAGTAATCGGATCTCTAAACTGAGAGAACCATTAAATCGAGTTATTTTTCCTTATGACACTTTTCACAACATGCATTTTTAGCAAAATTCACCAAACTTCGCTTCTTACCTCCGTTATTATTTATATAAACAACAAAAACGTTCATAGTGCCAATTTCTGTAAGTTCATTGTTTTCGCCGTACAGCCACAATACTTGCTGTAAACCTTTTTCAATGGCTTCTTGTTGAACTTGAATTGTAGGTCCATAATTGCTGCCTAATTTAGCATTACCACAACCGCCAGGCCATGCTCTCGTATACCTAGGATCTGCAAGCAGGGAAACTCCGACTTGCCGATCGGTAGCTTTAAAATAAGATCCGACGGGAGATAGGATTACGTACAACAAAGCTGAATCCGAAGTTGCGACTCCAAGTGTAGGCTGTGTAGGAACAAGCAAAATGTATTTAAATTAGGTTTTAGGAAAGATAAAAATAATTTTTTTAATAAAACTTTGAGAATTTTTATTAATTCTTCTGAGCCACGTTATGCGAACATACTTAATTTCTATATATTATACATTTCTAAAGGAAATTAAAGGAAAGAATAATGAAATAAAGGGGAAAAGGAAATCGATAGAAAGTTCATTATATTATCATATACATCAATATATTAGAAGACGCGGTAGTGTCTTCGGCCATGTTCAAAAACTGAAAGACACTACAAGTCTCTTATCCCGAGTCACCAAAGTCCATTTTTGGGGGGTGCATAACTACTAAAATATAAAAAATTTTGAATCGAACGTTATATGTCCTGAAAGGGCGGCATCCCCACCAGTAATTTGAGCCAAAAAAATTTTAAATCGGTCAAGCCGTTCTGGAGATACAAGAGGTCGAAAAGTGATGATTTTAATGAAAAATTAAGAAACGTCTTCTCCTTTTCTTCTTTGTCCTCATTCAAGGCCGCGTATTAAAACTTTCTAACATCCCCTCTCATCTTTCACTCACATCTCCACCATCTTCGATCCACCGCACCCCCTCCCCCACCACCCACCCCTATCAATCAGCGATTAAATGTCGCTCGAGCGTCGTCAGCGGCATTTGGTCCGCGCGCGGTGAGGTAATTAAGGGGAACAGCGGAAAGTGGAGGCGATTCGAAAATCGGTCGAAAGTTACATACACTTTATGTACCTATGTTCACTTTGGCACCTTTAATTAATAATATATCAGTTACTTTTCATGGTAATATATTATTATTAGATAAAAATTAGTTTAAATTTTTGAGTATCCTTTTTTAAACATGGCTTGAACTTTTCATTTTTATGATATGATTTTTTTCGGTACTGTATTTCAATTACAAGCACTGAAAGTATTTTGTATTTTGTATTTCAAATAGGTTATTCAATACATGTATTATATTTTGTACTTCAAATACAATTTCTATATATTTTTTTTTTATATAAGATTATCGTATGAGAAAAATTTAAGTTATTATAATTGTTGTCAAGAAGCCTATTTGATTGAACTTTTGCACCAATTTATCTTTTTTCCTTTTCTCTTTTTCTCGAGAGAAAAGGAAGAAAGATACATTGGTACAGCCAAAAAGAATAGATCTAAGAATTATTAGGATCTAATATTAAAGGATTTTTTTAGTATTTCATTTGAAATAAATCCATCATAATAATAATTAAGTACAGGACTCCTAATTTAAAAATAACAATTATGTAATATATAAAAAGACCAATAAGAGTCTGATAAATAGAAACGCTTTATCAAATATTCAAATAAAAGTACTGAGAGACTACAATCAAAGAATAAACTTTACTCTAATTAACATTACATGTTTTTAACTGTATAATTCAGCCCTCTTCAGATGTAACAAAAAAATTATGTATAAAAAATCAATCTTATTATATTCTAAAATGCTAAAAGTAGATATACGGTAAAAGCGCTATTTTGAAGAAAAAAGATGCGATGGACATTCTGGATAAGATAAAATCGTCTTTGTTCACCAAACGATTGAATGACCGATTGAAACAGTGTTTCACGTTCTGATGAGAACAAAAATTTTTTTTGTATTTTAATTAAAGAATAAGGATTTGAAGTAATTCATAAAGTATGTCTAGCTATTAAAGACTCACCAAATTGTCCATAACATATCAATAGTAAATAGTTCGTCAAACGGTCAACATCTCGCAAATGCAATCGGAGTCAAGAGAGGCGGTTACATAAATGCACAAGTGTCAAAGATTAAAATATAAAATATATATGTCAAAGATTAAATAATTAAGCATAGATGAAGGACGATTAGAGTCAAATCATAAAACGAAAATAATAAAGTGGTTATAACATTAAACATGTAATAAAAATTTAAAAAAAAAATACTAAAATCAAACTATTTAAAACTACTAAAACAATATACTTAGCCGCTTATAATAAAAATTTGAAGATTAAATAACTAAGAATTTCGATTATCATATAGTGAGACTAGACATGTCTAACTTTTACGGTTGTTAATACAATATTGAAATGAGAACTTTGGTGATGCAAAGTCAAAGCTTGTTTATGATCGGAATATATGCTTCGTGTAATCCTTCTGTGTCTATCTGAGGTTAAAACCGTTTTTCTGTTTTTTAATATTAAGCATTTCTGATATAAGACGTTTTTTGCAACAAGATTCTTCTCTCGTCTGGAATGTGAATGTTACACCATTCAATGTCATGTCCCTGTTGCAATCTATGATCAGTTATCACCGATTTATAAGACGTGTTCCAACGTATACGATTACGATGTTCTGCAATACGTGTTTTCAATTGTCTTCCTGTCTGTCCTATATATGTTGCGTCACACTCGTTGCAATTAATTTTATAAACCACGTTAGATTTACAACTTGAAATTAATGGATCTTGGTGTACTTTAATATATTTTCACAATTTGTTAGTGCTAAAGAAAGAAACTCTGATGTCGTTCTTATTAAAATGTTTGAATACTTCAAATCCTTATTCTTTAATTAAAATACAAAAAAAAATTTTTTCTTCCATAAGAACATGGTGAAACACTGTTTCAATCGGTTATTCAATCGTTTGATGAACAAAGACGATTTTATCTTGTCCAGAATGTCCATTGCATCTTTTTTCTTCAAAATAGCGCTTTTACGATATATCTATTTAGCATTTTAGAATATAATAAGACAGATTTTTGATATATAATTTTTGTCTGAAGAGAGTTGAATCATACAGCTGATGCATGTAATGTTAATTAAAGTAAAGTTTATTCTTTGATTGTAGTATCTCAATACTTTTATTTGATATAGAATATTTGATAAAGTGTTCTATTTATCAAACTATTATTGGTTCTTTTGTATTACATAATTGTTATTTTTAAATCCATCAAATTTGACTTTAAATAAATTCTGTTATTATGCATTAACTCAAAAACAGTATTTTGTATTTTAAATTGTGGAAGTATTTTGTATTTTTATTTAAAAAAAGTATTTTTTGTATTTGAAATACAAAATTTAGAAATATTTTTGTATTTTGTATTTCAAATCGAAAGATTAAAAGTATTATGTATTTTGTAATTCAAATACAAAGAATAGAAATGAAACCAGAAAATACCCAGCCAGAAATGAATGTCGAAATTATTAAACTGATGTCGAATCAATGTCGATCCAATGTCAAAATCATCAAATTGATGTTGAATCTTGAATCGACATCAGTTCCATTATCATTTCTGGGTGGTATTTTGTATTTTAATTACTTTATGTATTTTGTCCAGCCCTGAGTATATTATCATATCAAATTTATAGAAAAGAGAAAAGAAGATGAGAATCATTTGAATAATACGTCAATACTGTGTACAAATAACGTGATTGTAGGGGCATGTTTTTATATGTAATATGTATGCCAACAAAAAGTTGGGATTCTGTTTATCGCATGTATTATCACTAAACATTGAGAAATATAACGATTATTCTCGTGCCCGTATATAGAAGTCTTGACAACGTACATGACATATTAAATAATACACGCGAATATCGTTTGTAATGTAATTTTCAATCAGATCAAATGTCGCTCGGGCGTCGTGCGGCATTTGGACTGCGCGCGGTGAGGTGAGGGGGACAAGCTAATATATTATTATTAGATAAAAAGGTTTACATTTTTTAGTATCCTTTTTTGAACATGGCTTGAACTTTTCATTTTTATTATATGATATTTTTCGGGTATCTTTTACTTTTTAGAGTACTAATATATCACAAATATATAAAAAAATGATTTAAAAATATATTATATAACGAAAGAGAATGAAATACGACGAAAGAGAGGGACGGTGGGGGTGGGAGGTGGGGGTTGGCCGATTAAAAATTTTTTTGGCTCAAATTACTCGTGGAGATGCCGCTTTTCAGGACGTATAACGTTCGATTCAAAATTTTTTATATTTTAGTACCCCCCCAAAATGGACTTTGGTGGCTCGGGATAAGAGACTTGTAGTGTCTTTCAGTTTTTGAACATGGCCGGAGACACTACCGCGTCTCCTGATAATATATTTTACAACGCGAAGCGAGGACTATCTTACCTCTCCTCCTGTCTATAGGGATAAACTTCTTGCTTCGCACAGAAAGTGGATATAAAAAGTGAATACTCTAGAATATCGTACCTCAGAAATTATAGAAGAGTCCGCTACGTGATTCAAAATGTATTTGACTCAAGATTATATCGAATTTTTAATTATGTAAAAATCAAAGTTATATATTAGTGAAGTTATATATAGTGACCTTTTTGCAGTAATTATTTAAATTTTAATAAGATAAATACTAACAGAATACTCGATGATATATTGTATTTAATAATAAAATAGTACTCACGTCGATGCCTATAAGCGTAGG
Source organism: Cyphomyrmex costatus (assembly GCF_001594065.2). NCBI lineage: Eukaryota > Metazoa > Arthropoda > Insecta > Hymenoptera > Formicidae > Cyphomyrmex > Cyphomyrmex costatus. The sequence goes on along the minus strand of NW_017275499.1, from coordinate 97,883 downwards.
ACGAACGTAAAGACTAGAGGCGGTAGAATGTGGAACCCATTCTTGATCTATACTAATTAATCTGCAAATGCACTTAATTAATTCTTCTCCTCTGAAAGGTGGTAGACCAGCTCTTACTGCCGAATTATTCATTCTTTCCATATTTAACTCTGGTCTAAACAACCTTATTTTGCCATCAACACCTCTGTAAGCTTTCATACCTTCAAACAACTGAGGAAAGATTTATATGTATACATATATTATTACTGTCAAATTAAATTTCACACAAGGAATTTCAGCTCAATAATTCAATAGTAAAATATCCTCCAAGATCATATGATTATTGGTATTAAATATTTTTGATATAAAAATTTTAAGGTTTTTTTCATGGGAATTTTATATTAAAAGAAATACTTCTCAGCTTTACATCATACAAAAGAAAAATAATTCTACTTTAATTATACTAAACTAAATATAGCAACAAAGTAAAAATAAATTAATTTTCTTAATACTTATACTGTTTTATACATATTGAGCCTTATTATTACTTTTATTTTATTTTCTTAATACTCTATCTCATGTTATTTTTCAAAAATATACATAAATATAAATTAATACCTCCACAGCATAATGAAGTACTTTTGCAGCTGGATGAAGAACTATGTTTTCGAAAGGCATAATTTCTGGTGCTTGCCAACCATTCATGCCTTCGTAATAATGTATTTTGAGCATGTGATCAGTGAAATATTTCCCAAATGAAAGCTTATTAACATCAGGTTTAGGATTCAACTGATTTGGTCCAGCGAGACGGACTGATAAATCTGCATACTGATAAAAACATATTGAATAAATTAGGCTTTCAGTTTCATCTATGTTGCATTTTTCTTAATTGTTTCTATTGTAATAAATGATAATACCTTAAAGAAACGTTGCGGTACAGAATTCTTGTCTTTAGTTCTCAAAGAAGAGCTCCACTTAACACTCTGTTGCAGTTGATTAATCGCATTTCCGAAAAATAAAATCTAAAATATAAGAACATATATACGTTTATTTCTGTCTTTCTAATAAAAAAAAGCTTATTATAGCACAATTTACAAAATTTAAAATTCCTAATAATTTTACGTTTAAATTATATAAGTATGTCATCTTTATTTAACAATACTAGTCTGCGAATTGAAACTTTAGGATTATTACCTGAATCTAAAGTTAGCATGCTGAATCCGAAAATCAAATCTATCCATTGTTATAAAGAATTTTAGCAAAATCGCAATGAGATATTGTAATATAAAAATAAAATAAAATAAACAAGTATGAAAAAAGAAATATAGATTTTGACCTCTTAAATATAGGTTATCTTCAGAAAAATTAATATCAATGTTCAATTCAAATAACAAAAGCAAATATTATTTATTTATAATAAAAGTAATCTTATAATTACATAAAATCTTGAAAATTGATAAATATACAACACAAATTGTTGTAAATCTGTCAATTTACGAGATTTTAGATGATTATAAAATTCATTTATTACTGGATTTTTTGTTATTTAATTTTAATTTATATTAGTTAAAATACATTAAAGATGACCATATTTTATAGAAATTAAATTTAAAAGATCATTTGGTTAAGATCCTTCATACGATTCACAAATGAAATAAAACACAAAAATAAAATCTATAAGAAAAACAAGTAAATATGATGTGTAATCGGCCAAAATCTATAAGATCTGTCAATTTTAACAGAAGATTCTAATCAGGTTATCACAGCATTTGGAACTTCTGTGCAAACAAAGGAAATAGAACATTCACAATACATAAGAAGGTCCATTAAATTGACAAATGTTAGAAGCACTTGACGTTTAAAAAAAAAAAAACAGTTTTAAACAATACAAAAGGATTGCCAATTTCGATCGATTAATGGAACAAGCACGTAATAACGTTTTATTATAAAAAATGCGAGGACTGCAGATTGCGTAATTATACTCTTGCGTTATTAATAATATGACGTTGTAATATGTTTAATTGTAATAATTTTTACTGATTATGGTGTAAAATAGACTGAAACGTCTGGAAAAATTTAACGTATATTCTGAATAAAGGACATTCGCTCATTATAACTAGCGCTGTGGCTGCACGATGCTCGAGCGAGCGACATTTGGAAGAGGCGATTCGAAAATCGGCCGAAAATTGCATACACTTTATGTATGTTCACTTTATACTGGCACCTTTATTAATATTGTAATATATCAGTTACTTTTTATGGTAATATATTATTATTAGATAAAAAGGTTTAAATTTTTCAGTATCTTTTTTTCAACATGGCTTAAACTTTTCATTTTTACGATATGATTTTTTTGGATATCACTTACTTTTTAGAGTACAAATTACAAATACATATATTAAAAAATGATTTAAAAATATTATGTAACGAAAGAGAGTGAAATACGGCAAAAGAGAGGGGTGGAGGAGGGTGAGAGGTAGGGGGAGGAAATCTGGTGGATCGAAGATGATGAAGTTGTGAGTGAAAGGTGAGAGGGGATGTTAGAAAGTATTAACACGGCCTTGAATGCGGACAGAGAAGAAGAAGGAGAAGGCGTTTCTTAATTTTTCATTAAAATCTTTTCGACCTCTTGTATCTCCAGAACGGCTTGACCGATTTAAAATTTTTTTGGTTCAAATTACTGGTGGGGATGCCGTCCTTTCAGGACATATAACGTTCGATTCAAAATTTGTTATATTTTAGTAGTTATGCACTCCCCAAAAATGGACTTTGGTGCAGGCTCGGGATAAGAGACTTGTAGTGTCTTTCAGTTTTTGAACATGGCCGCAGACACTACCGCGTCTCCTGATATGAATTAATACATCAATCAAAATATTTTCCATTATATTTTTTATTATTTTTCCCATGTTTTGACAAGCATATGAATTTATTTATATTAACTATTATTTGTATTATCAGACTCTTACTAGTCCTTTTGAATTACGTAATTGTTTATTTTGAAATTGAGAGTCTTGTACTTATCTTTGATTTCATTTGTATTAGCCAAAAGACAACTAAAATTTAACATTCTTTTTTTAGTAACATAAGAATGTGATGATAAGAATGTTAAGTTTTAAGACGAAAAACGTGCTACAAGTAATAATAAAATGGTAATAATAATTATTATTAGTCAATAATTATTATGGTAAATGATTAATTAATTAATTAATACTTAATAATAAACCGTTCTATGGAGAGAGAGTTTTAACTACTTCTGGTTAAAACTTTAACAACGCGTGTGTTTATCAAGTAGTCGAAAATTCATATCAAAAGAATTTGTTTTGCCCGCTGATAAAGTATTTATTATTCTAACGAACATAATATATTTTAACATTTTTGTATTCTTTAGTTTAGAATTAAATATGTCAACATTTTCATATTATTTTTAATTTTAATATTAATTTGACTCTTACTTCGCCCTTTTATTGTTTTTTATTGTTATTATTATTGTTTGACATATATTTAGAGAAAATATAAAATTATAAGTCAATGGGGGTATATAAAATCTATATATTGCATTTAATGTTATTCATTGGAAATCATATGCGAAGGAACAAACATGACTTGATTAAATTCAAAATGAACGATCCGCGCTGACGCGCGTTGGCATAAATTATTCTCTTCGTTTTATTCTTTTTACACTTTGCTATTTTCCATTTCCTCTCCTCCATAAATGTTAAAATACTGATCACTGTATTTTATATAAAGATATATATTCAATATTGCATATATGTAGAAACATAAAATAATACAAATGTTAATTAATTAGAAATATAAATGATATAATAAATACAGTTAAATGCACTAATTTCGTATTTAAATACGACTTGACTTAAATTAAAATTATAACTTAGCAAATATAAGATTTGTATTTGAAGAGAAACATGTGTAACGTATTGCATGATAGCTATTTTTAAACATCTCAATGCGTTTACGATGTATATATTATATTACACAACATGTTTACAATATACAGCCTTGTGCAAAAGTATTAGGCACCCTTATTATTATACATATATCCGACATGAGTTCTTAGAATTTATTTTTTTGTTAGTGATTCGTTGAATGGTATGCTTACTCTAAAATGTACACAGATATGATTTTAATGAAGTAATAAATGATAGAAGGCATCAATTGAGAATATTTGTATTTTTCCAATGAAGTATCATTCCATTGTCGGTGGTTGTAGTGCAAATATATGCGTCAATTTCATATTCTACTGCTCATATTTATGAAAGTTGAGTTCTTTTCTGTAAATAATGTCTAAAATACGCACAACAGCGCTTGCTGATACAACTTTTACACGAATAGGGCAAATGTCAGTTTGAAATATCCCAAAGAGTTAAATGTTCGTGTCGACTAAAGCTGAGCGTGGACTTATTGAATACTAATTAAAGCAACAAATATTGACTAATTAAAAGTCATACATAGTTTTATTTTTATCTACCTTTACCACAATTTAAAATAACTTGGTAGTTATAATGTGCCTAATACTTTTGCACAAGGCTATATATTATAAAAATATGGATATTTTCTGGGAAACTTATAAAAATTTATAAGTTTGTTAATTTAATTAAATAATACAATACATATAATAATATTTCAAGTACAATACAATAATAGCGATATTATAATATTTTAAAATATTTAAACTAGCGTATAAGCATTTGTAATGATTTTTGGTATACAGATCGATATAATATAATATTGATTCATTTATAAATTATACTTAAACATAAATTTAGTTTAAATATTTTGAAATATTATTATAATATTGTGTTATTTAATTGAATTACATTTTCCGCGACAAAATAGCTATATTTTTGTAATACTTTGTATCGTAAATTTACTAATAATTAAGGATTTCATTCCTCGAAAAGCATTAAAATTAAAAAAGAAAACATTTTCGTAAATAAAATCAACATACGTACGTTAAAATTGATCTTATATTGATAGGTAAAATATAATATCTATTTTATTGGGGAGATATAAGATATATTTTATAAAAAATATTTATATGATATTTTGTAGATGCTGTCGATATGAAACGTTTTAAAGATCATAAAATCGTTTTTCTTGTTTGCAATGCTTTTATAATTTTAGGATGTTTTTAAATATTAGGACATTTAATATCAATAATTAAATATTATAAAAGATATAGGGCGATATATTTTTGTAGTCAGTTATTTTAAGATCATCTTAAATAATATTTTAAGAAGCTAGTATGGCCATCTGGTTGTCTTACTGAAGACAGTATCAAATATGAGAATCGACTATGAATATAAGTACCGCGGCCACAATATATTAGAATTAGAATAATCCTCATGTGTACATACAAAATTCATAATAACTCTGATTTTACATGTGAAAATTTCTATTTCCCAAGAGAATTTTTTTCGAAATAGTTTTTTTATATATTTATTTAAGTATTGATAAACTTCATAATATTCGATACATCAGCATATGTATGCGTACATTCATTTTAAATAACATATGAGAGCTATATATATGTGAGAGCGATTTTATTGATAGAACTGATGCGCTTTCGGCGCTGCACGTTAAAGTCGTTATACACTAATCTAATATATCTGAATGTAACAGTGAGATATCTCAGTTGATAAAATGTATATTTAATAAAGTAATATAATAAAATATATTAAGGATTTTGCGATTAAAAACCCGGTTCTATATTTTTATTAAATTTACATCTTTATACGCGTCGATATGTGTACAACGGCCGCTTTAAAATGCACTAAGTGCGTGTCAGTCCTGCCAATAAAAAATGATATAAAATAACCAATCAAAATTATATTATATTTCTGCACTTCAGAATATTTCCTTCATTAATATACGATAAATTTTATTATTATGTACTAATGCACAATTTAATTAATTGTAATAAAGCATTAACATACAAATAATAGAAACTTTACAGCTTCTAGCTTCGTATATTTCTTTAGGATTTATTTAACTAATCTTCTTAAATTTCTAAAATTAAAATTTTTTTTATAAAATGTTTTAATAAATGATGTGTATATAATGATAAATTAATCATAAATTATTATAATAAAAAGTAAAAAGGAACCTCTCTCTTTGAAAATATAATACAAATGGAAATTACAATATATACATAATAGCTAATTCATTACGGAACATAGCTAAGTTAATTAATTTATAAAGCGCTTAATTAACCAATCTCGTAACTACTTACAAAAAATAATTTTCGACATAGTTGACACAATCTTTGTAATATTAAAAACATTTAAACACCTTAGTATTATTTTTGACTGTTTATACCAAAAAAATTCGATTGTTGTATTAAAATGTATACGGTTTCATCCAACAAGAATTATACCTCGAGAGAGAGAGTTATACAAATAGTTTTTTTTTTTTTTAATGAAACAATTTTTAGCAAAATTCTTTTTTATTCTACAAAATATCTTCAATAGAGAAACTATGGCAAAATTATTTGAACAAAATATCGGTCAAACAACTACCTCGACTTTTCTTGCAGGCTCTGATATGCTCGGTGAAATTTTTATATCATTTTGACACATTACGAACTTAATCTCTGGCCAAAATAATCATAAAGTTTTTGAAATGTGATTTTGATTACAGTCTGCGAATTTTCATAAATATATTTATGTAATTTTCATACATAATTTAATGTTATATCGCTCTATATCATACATCTTACTGAAAATTGCCTTCATCTTAAGATCGATACATGTCAATAAGTTAGGTCAAGTTCACGGGTGCATTCCAAAGTTACATCTTGACAATTTTGCGTAACTCTTGTTGAATGATTCTGGATTAGCTAAGATAATCCTGATTGATTTACAAGAGTGTTGCGTTTTAAATATTGCATGATTGTTTTTATAGGACTTTAACAAAAATTTTCAATTTTTAATGAATGTGAATGATTATTCGTTAATTAGTTAAAATTTAGATTTTAGATATACAAAGTAGAATTTTGTTTATAATTTTTATTATACACATATACATATTTTACCTGTGTACTTTAAATATTTTAATATTTATGTTTTATATATAAAGTAATCGTGATCTTTTATTTACTTACAAGTATTTATAAAATAAATTAAAAATAATATTTCAGCATTTCTTTAAGTATGTACATGTGCTTTCGCGGTTTCTCTCGTATAATGTTTGTAATACATATATTAAAATGTTTCAATAAATTATACTATAAACATCATATTTAATTTTATGGTAAACGATTGTCTTGTTTTCTCGTGTGATATTCGCGTTTCGCGATATAAAAATTAGTCATGGTTACTACATTTTAAACCAATGCAATATACTTGCTTATCTTTTCAATACTTAACTACCGTATCTACATTGCAATTAGTTACTTTAAATGCAAAAATTTTTAACCGATCATACGACGCAAATAATTATCTGTTAATTTCGACATTTCAAGTTCGTCTTTTGATTTGTATATTGCGAACAAAGTACGTATCCTGTATGTTTTTGTATTATAACAAATTGTAAGGGGGTATTTTTGCATTTAGTATTATTATCAATATTTAGAAATAATTCTTTTTTTTTTTTAATAGAACAGCTATCAATTTGATATTTGTTACATTATCATTAAAAAAATAATGGTAAATTATAAAAAATGGTAAACTATAAAGTTGTACTAAAAAATGTACCTCTTTAAAGAAATAAACAAATTACTACATATTACAATATATATATCTGAATAAAAACAATTATTTTTAATATTTTATCATAAAATTTATATTGTAAATTTCTTTTTAAAAACACGTTTTAAATATTTGTTTTGACATATAACTGCACGCAATTATCCATAGTGTGGTGTAGATTTATTACGTATCTCACGTTCAAAATGTACAGCCCATCAACGGTAATAAGTATATTCCGGTTGTATCCATTAAACTACATTTATTAATCGGTTTCGAACAAATAAAAATAGCAAATGACTCAAAATATGTATCACGTACAAGTCTCGAGACAAAATTGATGGAAGAAAACAAAAGGCACCACTTCTGTTTCATTTTTGAGAATTTTTAATTTTCCGTACAATTTTTATAGTAGCAGTATTGATTGAGAGACGAATATACGATTGTAAAAGTAAGCAACTTACCTTGCGTCGTAGGTAAACCATGTTGAATATCTACTTGGTGAAGAGAGAGAGAGAGAAAGAGAGAGAGAGAGAGAGGGAGAGAGAGAAAGAGAGGATCAATGGAGAAGACACAATCGTAGCAGTTTGTTCACGCTGCTTCGAGTATTCACGCAGTTCATTCTATGTGAATGCTTCTTCCGTTCTTGTAATTGTTCTTTTTCCTTGTATTTTCCCGCAAGATTTGATAATGTTATTCAATTTTGATTTTAAGAAACAAAGTTAACATTAAATGGATAACAATATCGTTCACGTCAAGTAGTTGATAATATATTATATCTCCATAAACAAGTAATAAGAAATATAAGAAGAGTCGAAGACCGTGGAAAACCAGAGCCCGTTTTCAGTGTCCTAAATAACAAACTCAGACGATACAGAGACCGGACAGTTGTTCAGTATCCACGAATGAAAAAAACGAGCGTATTTATTTAGGTGAAACTTTCATTCGTTCGTTCGTTCGTTCGTTCACTCACTCGCTCGCTCGCTCGTTCACTAATTACTGATTCGGTCGCCCAATCACGAATACAGCATGCTCGAATTAAGCGTCAGTTAATATTTTATTTATCAGCAAAGCATAAGGAAGAAAGAAAGAGAAAATGACAAACAGATAGAAGAAGGAAGGGGGGGGGAGAGAGAGAGAGAGAGAGAGAGAGGGAGAGAGAAAGAGAGCGAGAAAATAAGAGACAGAAAGAGAGGGAAGCAGAAACACGCTAAGAATCAGCGTCCCTCCTTTTCTTCCCAATGATCGAGCCACTTATATTGTCACGTCTTCTTTGATGATATTGGTGAGAGAAGGAGAAGGGAATTAAGGAAACATGTTGATAATTTTATGTGTTTGAGAAGACGTCAAAATAACGACAGCATCGTACATCGCATGATTGTTCGAGAAAGGGGAGGAAAAATTGCGTCAAGGCACACTACATGCTAACACACGAACAAGGCGTTAAAAACATGTGATAATCGCGCGCTCCCTCCGTGCCTGATAAATAGACAGAGAAACGCAGCACGCGCATTGTTATTCGCAAGAAATCGAGCATTAGCACATTTGATTCTCAAAATTACACGATCGTCATATAAATATTGATTGGAGGCGTGGCTCTATGTACGAACAGACGTAATGCTTCATTTTTATTGCGACTTACATGGGAGAGATTTATAAAAAAAAAAAAAAAAAAAACAATACTAACCTCCTGTAAGAGGACCGACAAGTTATAAAAACATTATATTGAAATTTTGAATATAAAAATAAAGTTATAAAAGACATTATATATGTTACATCAATTTACATCCTAATAAATATGTTAAGCGTATATGAATATAAATTAAGCGACGAAATGAATAATGAAGAACTTATCCTTTTATGCAGAATAAAAAAATTACTTGCGACTGCTAAAAATTGTTTGTTAATTACGAGATTATAACTAAAGACTCTGACAAGCTCAAAACTAATTGTCCTTGATCCCTCCCCTCGCTTCTCCTACGTTATAGACAGGAAATTTTGACGTCAATTATTTGTATGAAATACTAAAATACAAAGAATAACAATCCAATAAAATTCACTTAAATCTTAAATCATCAAAAGCCGGTATATGTATATTGCATATCGTAGCCTCCGCGTCGCGCGATCTGAATAGATTAAGCAACAATTTATGTTTAATGACGTATTGTGGCGCGCTGATTTGCGAATCCTTTCTTGCGCAACGCAATAGCATCATTTATGTGTACGTGCATACGTGCGTGCGTGCGTGCGTGCGTGTGCGCGTGCGTGCATGTGTGTAACGCAATAGCGCGGCGATTGATCAAGTGCTACGACGTTTCTATTTAAATGTGTCTAATACTAGGTATTTTCAAATGCAAAAGGAAAAGATTCGACAATTCGAATAAAAATAGAACAAAACAATCAAAATAATGTCAATTTGACGTCATATTGACCGAATTTAGTCATTTTTTGATCATGATAAGAATCTCGATCTCAGATGATAAAATAAAAAGGATGACATTTAAAAAAAATATAAAGTCAATATAAAGTCATTTTTAAGTCATTTGAGATCGAGATTTATCATGATCAAAAAGTGACTTAATTCGCGGTCAATATGACGTCAAATTGACATTATTTTAATTGTCTCGTTCTCCTTGGAAAATACAATTCTTACAAAAGTAAGAAATAAAATAGTTTACTTAAATAGAACGTTTTTATTTTTTTAATTGGTTTATTATAAGAGACACGTTTTCTTAACAACGATACGTATGTACGAGCTGTGGGAACTATGTACATATCACGTTTATTTTTGTGACCATCGATGAAATCGTATCATTGAAAGTGAACGTGTAGCTTATAAATTATGCGTGGATGTAAAGAAAAAGTTTTTTTTCGACGTTGATAAATAAATTTGCTCACAACGTCGAGAAAAAACTTTGGTAATTATGTATTTTGGGGGACTCAGCCCCGATGACCTTGTCCTTGACATATATTGTCAAGGTCATGATTCTGAGCGACTTTGTCTTAACAACTAGGTCACAGTATAAGTAAGTACAGTAGTTTTACTCTCCAAAATTTATGGGTCAATAGATGTCCTTGTTTATCCTGTAAGTTAAACAAAGACACCTATCGTATAGGTCGTCGACTTTTTATATATAGACATTTTTTGTAATATTTTACAAACAATAAAAAAAACATTTACGTAGATATAATCATATATGATTTAATATATATAAGGTTATATTTCGATTTTCATTACCTATAAAACATCTAAAGTGCTAAAAATCTATAATGCACGTAATGTATATTATAAATTTTTAGTATCAGCAGTAGTATATTTGGTATATTTATTACCATATATTTAAGGCCCTTACTTCAACGCTTAAGGCGATGCTAAATCAGCTGATTTATCATGATTCTATTTGAAGAAAATGATCCGAATTGGCTTTACGGATTGCAAAATCCTTTTACAGAATAATAGTACGCACGAAAAACTATACTGGAAACCTTAATTTCACTAGAAAATCGGAAAAAAATTAAAAAATTCACTTTTTCTGGCAAAGTAGGATCACGTTCATACCTGTTTTTACCGGTGCTCTACAACGCCATCTATTTCAAGACGGCGGCCGACGGCGCAACTACTTCTAAACGCAATTTCTGCTCTGTTGACGTTCCGATCCTCGCATAGATCGTGATTTCTATTTGAAAAGAAATATTTTTTTCTACGCATTTAATCTTAGTTCCGCAAATTCAGGATTGTTCGTGCAAGTCATCCCAATACTGCAAGACGCTTATTTGCAATCTGCGATCTCTAAAACTTTTATATTAAGTGAATGTTAACCTCAAGTGACAGCTGTACGTGTTAGAAAAAGTGAATTTTTTTTTCCGATTTTCTAATGAAATTAGGGTTTCCAGTATAGTTTTTCGTGCGTACTTTTATTCTGTAAAAGGATTTTGCAATCCGTAAAGCCAATTCGGATCATTCTTTTCAAATAGAATCATGATAAAACAGGACGACTTTAGCATCGCCTTAATATCTGAAAAACTATAATGCCTGGTTTATGCTTCGGTCTTAAGGACTTAATCCTAAAATTCAGCCAATAGAGTTCAAATTTCGGTTAGAACTGGTAGCTTTATTGGTTGAATTTTAAAATCTTGGGATTAAGACCTGAAGCATAAACCAGGCATAACAGACTGCCACCTAGTTGTTAAGGCAAAGTTGCTCAGAATCATGACAACATATATGTCAAGGTCAAGGTCATCGGAGCTGGGTCCCCTAAAGTACATAATTACCAAAACTTTTTCTTTACATCCATGTATAATTTATAGACCACATTCACTTTCGACCATACGATTTTATCGACGTATCACAAAAATGAACGTGGTATGTATTTTTCGCAGCTCGAAAATGGACGTTGGTGTCGCTAGTGTACGGAAATTAGTAGAGTGGATATCAAGAGAGTGAAGTCAATAAGCTGGAAGTCGCCATTTTACGATTGACAGTGTAATTGAGGCGCGAAATTTGAACTACGTAAATGAACTGTTCATTTTTTAATCCACTTGACATTTTCAAAGGAGGATGGGTAAAATTATCAGATCTGTGCATAAACAAGAGTACCTTTCTTATGCATGTTTCCTTGTACTTTTTGATGCTAAATTGTGTACAAACGTTTATTTCAAAATAATCCGATGAGAAGTTATTGTAAATCGCGTTAAAAATAACTCATTAAAGGAATAGGTCTGATTGGCTCTCTTAATCACATCTTTTTTCACATTTTATTCACAGTTCACACGAATAGGCGCATTATGCGCATGATCTAACATTTTATCTTTTTTTAATATTCGGTGAACAAGAATAAAATGATGTTATTATACGCACTATGCGTGAAACGGAACGCACCTATAGGCTAACGTATAACATGTAGACTGTAGTGATGAGACCAACAAGATCACGTAAGATTCTATCTTAATAAATATGAATATATATAATATTATATATTGCATGTGTAAGCGAGCGCTTGCTACCGATCGCAGCTCCGCTATAGTGATAATAACCGCCTTGTAGCACGACGATCACGGCGTGCGCGGCACGTGAGGAGTGGGTGCGTAGAGGCCGCTTGAGATCCTTGCTAGCAAGGATCCGAGTACAAGGAGTCAGTCTTTGTTAAGAAGTTGAAAGACAGAGGCTGCGGTCGAGTTGCCACTACGAATGCTTTGAAGCGTTTGATTGACCAATCAAAAGAAAGAGTTTTACAAATTGACCAATCAAGAAACGCTTCAAAGCATTCGTAGTGGCAACTCGACCGCAGCCAGAGTCGTACGTTAACACATGAAGAAGCGTGCGTCTTGTTCGTCCTGAACGCCGAGTTGAATGTCCGCGATAAGAATAAAGTTATACTGCCGAATCGAAGTCTGTCTGTACGCGCTAGCTTTCTTAGTTGCCGATCAAATTGCTTGTTATATCCTGTTCCCCCTTGAGTATCCTGACACCGTGCTCCCATCGTATCTATGTATCACGCGGAGCGAGCATGATATAAGCGCGACGGAGCGAACGAACTTCCAAACGAAATTACACATGTATATAATTAATAATTATATATACCTATACTGAGTGTTCCAGAATAACCGCAGGAGCGTGCATGCGTACATATTCCTCATGAAAAAGTTAATCGAAAATGTTAATAGCAAAATCTTGAAGCATCAATAGTTTTCAAACGGTGAGCATTTGAAAATAACCAACCACAGAGCATGAAATTCGCGCCATCGGGAGGAGAAACTATTGACGCCTCAAGATTTTGCTATTAACATTTTTTAATCACTTTTTCATGAGGAATATGTATGTGCCGGCTCCTACGGTTACCCTAGAACACCCTGTATACATATATATACTATATATGTGTGTGTATATACATATATGTATACACACACACATTTTTTTAGCTCTATTTCTCTATATTAAAAAATAGAATTTTAATCTCTTTTTTACATTTATCAAAAAAATCTGAACATAATATTCTATTAATATATGAAGAAAAAAAGTAACGATTCGTTACATTTTGAGTAATGATAACGGTAACGAGTTATTTTTATAACGTAACATTGCCAACACTGTATATATATATATATATAAGTTAGTTCTTATCAAACTGATTAAGGACCTTTCTCGTTGCCACGATTATGTAAGTAATTGCTGCTAGGATAATTACAGAATTCGCAATATCCAGTTGGTCCTTGCGCTCCTGGTGATCCTCTTGTACCAGGGACACCTTAAATAGAATTGAAATAACATTTTGAATATTAAAGTATTTACAAATATTACCAAAATATGTATATTGCAGAGATTTTTCAATTATACTTATAAATTACATATTTTGAAAAATTATCTCATTGCTTATAATTCTTTTAATAGTAAATGAAATTATTTAATATAAATAAGCGGAGGAGAGACACATTCGATTAAAATGAATGTTTAATAATATTAATTTTGCCTGAATTTTTGCTTACACTGGAATTAGAACATTCCCTCAAAAATGTCAAATTAGAAGGCCAAGACCTATTTTGATCGAATATAATCCTTCGCTTATTTGTGTTACTTATCTTCTTTACCTGGTCTGCCTGGTTCACCTCTGTCTCCCTGCCTTCCGGGTAAACCGACGCCATCATTACCAGGAGGCCCTATCGTAAAACACAGTATATGATTAGTCAATTATCGTATTATTATATCATTGTCTATATAATTTTTATTGTTAACTATATTAATATTCATTTCATATTGTTAACTCTAAGCAAATAATTTTTTATTGATGCAGTGTGTATGGAATTTAACCTGGTGGACCTATTAAACCAGGCGGTCCTTCTAAGCCGATTCCCTCGGGACCTCTATCCCCCTTTTCCCCACGTTCGCCAGGTAGCCCTTGTGGACCAATGGGACCCTGCGAGCCAGGTAAACCGGCGAATCCACGATCTCCTGGCAAACCTGGTGGGCCTGGATCGCCTAAATAAAATTAATCAACCAAAAGTATTGCAATCGTACACAAATAGCGAAAAATATATTCATAAAATGTGAATGCACCATGCATTAATTTTAATTTCTATTTGTTTTTTAAATAGCTCTTACAGAAATTTAATACTAACCAATTTATTATAATACTAACTGCAGAAAGACAGTAATTAATTAAATATAAACTTGGAACGAAAAGGGCACTAAGAGTTAAGCGCAGATAACTTTACGCAAATGCTGATATATATTAAACAAAACTTTTTTATTATAATAAATTATAATAATTATGCCTACATGTTTTGGCTCAGTTTTAAGCCTTCTTCAGAGACATATTAGATTAAACAGATATTAGATAAAAGAAAAAATTAAGTTTTCCGCAGACACAGGTTTTTAGTAAACAAACGACCTTTTGCAAAAACTAATGAACATTTCAGGCTCGGTCAGGGCTAGATTTTTTCGTCATCACGAGGGCTACATTTTAAGAGAATTTTACTTTACATTTAAATTTCGATGAACAGAGAGTGAAGAAAAGACTTTTTTCGGCGGTTTTTATTTTTTTTCTACTTACATAATACATCGATCTTAATGTCTAACGTCTACTTTTGTAGATATTTCAAATACTTACATTTTTTATAC
This sequence comes from Cyphomyrmex costatus, assembly GCF_001594065.2. Lineage (NCBI taxonomy): Eukaryota > Metazoa > Arthropoda > Insecta > Hymenoptera > Formicidae > Cyphomyrmex > Cyphomyrmex costatus. The sequence continues at coordinate 82,586 of NW_017275499.1, read as the reverse complement.
GAACTTTTTTTCCATACAATCGATATCTTTCGTTTTATAAGCAAAAAACGTGCTTTATGCAACTATTCGATTTTTTTTCCAACTAAAGGCTTGAGTCTCAAACATATCTCAAATATTTCTTTTTTGATGGCCTTCCAAAGACTTTTGACACATGATGATTTACACTTTTTTTTCTGTAAAATTCTAATTCTACTGGATTATCAAACTGAATCTCGGGTACTTCTCTATAATCGCTTGTAAATTTACATACTAAGTATGTAGATTTTTTAATTGCGCGCCGAATTTTTCAGACTTGAAACGCAGCGCTATTAAACTATTGCAGTAATATCACGTTAAATTGACTAACAATTCAATAATTTTTTTATGTCTTTGCGCATCTTGACTCGATCTTAATAATATTTAATTATTTAATGACATTAAAATCTGTAAATAATTAATTTTTTATTGTAAAAAAATAAGTAATTAAAAATTAATTACTGTCTTTCAATTATACCAGATATTGTTTTTTAGTACTTATCAGTATTAGATTTCCGTAAGAGAATTTAATTTGATTCCATTATTACTTGAAGAAGAACAAATATAAAGATTAAAAATCGAAAATATTATATATAATCAAAGATAGAGAACAAATATTTTTACTAATTACGATACATAAAGCATGTGCTTGAATTAAAAAGAAGACATATATATATATATATATATACATTTAAAAAAGCGTTACATCTGATAATGAAAATAAGCTAAAGTAGTTACTCAACTAAACTAATTTCTGCATGCGCACGACAAAAGCATCCATTAATCCAAATAGGCCATTTGCCAGACATTTCAGACAGTTGCCGTGTTCCGAGCAATAGATACCTGGAATGCCTCGCTTTCCGGCTCGACCGGGCCGGCCGTGTCGAGCCGGTCCCGGTAATCCGGGTAGCCCTCGTAGACCCTCTGTTAGTTCTTTCAGTCTCTCTGTGACACATGCCAATATATTATTATTGTTATGGACGAACCCGGGATATTCCCGAAGTGATATTGTTAAATGTCCCGTATATACTGGCTGCGGTCCATTTGCTTCTTCCAAATACTTTCAATGCTACGCTCCAAACGCTATGCTTGAATTGGTCCATTACTGTTCCGAATGCTACAATTGCTACGTGAACGCTCCAGCCAAACCACCTCCCGAGGTGAGGCAGTTGGAGCGAAGCGGGAGCGAAAACGTTGACGTATTGATGACGTAGTCAGAGTTGCTGGGAGCGTTCCGAAGCGTCAAATGGATCAGCCATGTTAGTGCTACAAATGCTCTGTAGCGTTTGAAGCGCTGAGTAGACCGCAGCCATTATCAATGATGGATCATTCGTCATTGACCAGTAGAAAAGGTAGCTTCGCAACTGTTATAAATTTTTTTAATATGATTAATCTTGCCTTTAGTTCTTCACTGGATGTAAATATATAAATCAATTATATTCAAAAATTTTACAACAGTTGCAACACTGCTTTTTCTACCGAACGCAGCTATTCATTATATGCTATAGTTCTAGGGACGCGAGGGGCGATGCCTATGGTACATAAAGCATTTATAAATGGCGATGTTAATAATGTACTCTATTGTTGCTTGCCAAACATCTTCTCTTGAGTTAAGAGTTCCATTCTATGTCCAAGATTTTTCTAATAAAAAAAATACATAGTAGCAGATGATTCCGAATGCAATTAATTTACAGTATCGAGCACAAGAAAAAAGCACAATATATATATATATATGTATATATATATAGAGATTGATGATTTTGATTCGGAGGATGTACCTGGGCTACCTTGGGATCCAGGTGATCCAAGACGACCCGGACGGCCTCGACCGGGTGGACCAGGTGGGCCTTGCATTAACACTGCCATTTCGGTCATCTTTTCTGTATGTGTAATATAGAAGTGATAATAAGAAAGAGACCATTGTTACGTCCGGCGCGTTAGCTCATTTTTTTTTCCGCGCCTTCCGTATCTGACCGCAAGATTGCTGCCGCTCCATGTCATCGCTGAGCGCAAACGAAGGCGCTACCACAATATATACGGTAGCGCAACTCTCCTGATTTTATATTGCCTAAAATGGAGTGCGCACGCGCGAAATAAGTAAAATGCCCAGTAATGCCGTCTAAACTTCTATCTCACTTCTTCTTATCCGTTCTTTCTGTCAGGACCATTTAAATATTTCCATTTAAATATCCTGTGATTGTTCATGTGCTTAGAAAACTCAAATTTAAAGAAAATTAGTGCGCGGTTTTTTAATAAAATACAGCGTTGTCCAAAACTTTGATCAAAATTAATTGGAGTTTAAGCAACTAGTTAAGTTGCTATCTTTACTACGAAAACGAAGGGAGTCGATAAGTGGAGGATTGAGTTAAATCTCAACGAGCTTTTATGTTTAGAAATAATCTGCAATAAAAATCACCTCTCAGGATAGTAGAGCAAATATCGCGAATTTCCGCTTCGCTTATACTACGTCCCGGCAAACCTTGAAGTCCAGGTAATCCCGTTTGACCTCTGTTCCCGGGGAGACCTTGCAATCCAGGCACTCCGTCTTTACCAGGTATTCCAGGTGATCCTATCTGACCTTCTAATCCTCGTTCTCCGGAAGCTCCTTTTTCACCTGGCTTTCCAGACAGCACGCAATATTTATAAAATATTTACAAAATATTTGTAAATATTTATTTTGATAACTAAATTTCGTTGTAGTACTTTTCGAATCGCCTCCGCCTTCCGCTGTCCCCCTCATCTCGCACCGTCCCGCGCGCAGATCAAATGTCGCTCGAGCGTCGTGCGGCATTTGGACCGCGCGCGGTGAGGTGAGGGGGACAGCGGAAGGCGGAGGCGATTCGAAAATCGGCCGAAAATTACATACTATATGTATGTTCACTTTGTACTGGCACCTTTAATTAATAATATATCAGTTACTTTTCATAGTGTATACATCATTTTCAGAATAAACATTTGTTCTGAGATACTCTGTATAATAAATATACGTAAAAACATTATTTATATTTCTTTATAAAGCTTGATCACTGACCGTTATATTACATAATTGCTTTGCATAATACGAGCGAACTGTACTAAATTTAAAATTAAATTATGTAATTTAATTTATATTATTTATATACAGAGTGTCAGTGACCTACGACATTAGCAATCATAAACAGGTAGAGCGGACTAAAGGTAGGTCGAGCAAACACGTTTATTCGGCTATCTTTAAAAATTAATATCTCGTTATAATAACTATTATTGCAACTACAAAATGGTACAAGACTTTTCAATTCAGTTCAATCCGCTCTACTTACTTATGATCGCTGATGTCATAGATCACTGACACCCTGTATAATTTGATTTGTTTTATCAATTTTCTAGTTTCTCTTTCTCTCAAATAAGATGCTTACTATTCCTGGAAGACCTAGTGGACCTCTAGGTCCTTCGAGGCCGGGACTACCAATATTATCAAAGCTACTGTTCACAGCTGGAAGACCGGGCGAGCCTGGGGGTCCTGGTGGTCCTATTGATCCCGGAGGACCGGGTGGACCGGGTCTTCCTTCTAGTCCTGGTACGCCTGGTGTGCCTGGTGAACCTATTGAGCCCTAAATGTATAAATTAATCGATATATTTATCGTTTTAAAATTACATGGGTTGATTTTACATGAGTTTATTGTTTGAAATATGGAATTGACAGATCATCTAATGCTATAATATCTATTTCGTTCATCCTCTTACTGAATTTCCTGGTAACCCACGAGGTCCGACAGAACCTCGTTCACCTTCCTGCCCTTTGTTACCCTTTTGACCCGATTTTCCATCGAATCCTGGTGGTCCTAATTTTCCTGGAAGTCCATTTAAACCTCGAGGTCCTGGAGACCCCGGTTCTCCGCGTGACCCTGGAAGTCCCTTATTGCGTGCAACAATAAATATCACGAAAAGTATATTATTTTAACTTGTGATATCTGGCGCTAGTTATTCTAGTAATGTAGTTATTTTAGGTTGGCGTCACATTTGTGTTTTGTGTGTGTTTCCTCTCTAAGTAATAATCAATCAAGGTTTGTCGTTACATCTATACTTTTCATATTCTGTTCGCTCTTATAGAGTTGAGTCTCATCAATAATAATTACAATAATATAATTTTATATAAATCTGAAGTAATAAAATACCTGCGGTCCCGGTAATCCAGGATATCCATCCTTTCCTGGATTTCCAGATGGTCCTGGAGGACCCATTGGTCCAATTTCTCCTTTTTCACCTGGGAGACCATCATCGCCTGGAGACCCGATAGGTCCTTCGGGACCAGGTAGTCCCGATATGACGCTATTATCCGTCAATCCAGGTGTACCTTAAAGGATAATAAATATTTCAATTTTATTGTAATATACATAAAAAGAAGTATCATTAAACAAATAGACTATTTGTATAGTTTTTATAGTTAATATATTACTGACCATCTCGACCACGGTTTCCGATATCGCCTTTTGGACCTGGCGGACCAGGAGATCCTGGCAGTCCTGGTGGACCTGATGGTCCTGGCGACCCTATTATACCACGAGGACCTTGTGATCCTGGAATACTAGATGTGTTCATATATACAGTGTTGCCTTTCGGTCCAGGGGGTCCTGGAAGACCAGGAGGTCCCGGAAGACCAGGAAGACCTGATGGGCCGTCACGACCACGGGATCCATCTAATCCTGAATACCCCTTGTCTCCAGGTTCGCCTAAATTAGTTAAATTATACAGTGGATCAACAATTGGAGATATCAGCTCTCGTGACTTTCACCTTGACATGTTGTCAAGGTTATGATCTTGAGTGACCTTCAGATGGTTTCAATTAGTGCTCATTATTAAAAAATCGATGTTTTTCTTCATGCATTCGTTTGCTCATCGTTTGTTCACGAATGCTCAGTTGGAATTTTCGTTTGCTCATCCTTAGTTCAAAAGATATACGAAAATTATGTATTGTATACATTCTTGATTAAGTCAAACAATACTCTCAATTCTACTCAAGTTTTAATGTGCATGAAGTTAGCACCGCCATTTTGTTAAAAAAAAAAAATAAAATTTGTGCTGAATTGTGCTACATTTGTGCTACATTGTGCCGCAAGAATTAATGACATAACTCAAAAAACAAAGCGTTAAATTGAAAAAAACGTTTTTTTCGCCAGCACCGCCATTTTGTTTAATCGGCAAAATGAACATTGTGCTGAGTTGTGCTCGATTTATGCTACATTGTGCCGCAAAGATTTCAGTCGTTCATTCATAACACCAAAAGTTATAACTAAAAATAGTTTTTTCCTCCGTGTTCGGTTTTTTGTTCAAAATTCGGGTTTGTAGTGCTTCCATGTGATCGATACTGTATATCTGAGTTGTGCTAGCGTAGCACAACACAGCACAACCGTTAAATTCGCCGGCACAGCGATATTAAGGGTACTTTACTCTTGAGTGCGACTATTCGCGCAAGGAATTTCCAACAGAAACGAAATTTATATTGTATGAAATTTAAAATGGGTTAGAAATATTGCAAGCGGACACTGTCTAAATGTCTGAACGAAATAAGAATAACATATCCTACCCGCTTGGGGCCTAACTGCCTAGAAGTGACAGCGGGATCACATGGAAGCATTATAAACCCAAATTTTGAATAAAAGAGCCTTGCGCGAATTAAATATTATGAATTATGTTTCTTTGAAACTTGTTTTGAAATCAATAACTCCTCTAATTCCTACTAATATAAAATTTCCCTGAAATTTAAAAACCTTTAGAATTTCATTTTCGGTCGCCACATTAATTCTAACATTTTGATAAACAATATTTAGTTTATTTTTTTATTCACCGTTTACGTCGAAAAATTCGACCCACAGTGTAGTTGTGCTGGGTCGCGTACAAGAGTAAAATACATTAAAGCAATTAATTGAAGGGATCATTTTGATCTCAAAATGTTTCTAGAATTATTTGCTCTAAGAATATCCAGAATCCGATATTTTGCTCATCGGTTACGTCGAAAAATTCGACCCACAGTGTAGTTGTGCTGGGTCGCGTACAAGAGTAAAGTACATTAAAGCAATCAATTGCCGGGATCATTTTGATCTCAAAATGTTTCTAGAATAATTTGCTCTAAGAATATCCAGAATCCGATATTTTGCTCATCGGTTACGTCGAAAAATTCGACCCACAGTGTAGTTGTGCTGGGTCGCGTACAAGAGTAAAGTACATTAAAGCAATCAATTGCCGGGATCATTTTGATCTCAAAATGTTTCTAGAATAATTTGCTCTAAGAATATCCAGAATCCGATATTTTGCTCATCGGTTACGTCGAAAAATTCGACCCACAGTGTAGTTGTGCTGGGTCGCGTACAAGAGTAAAGTACATTAAAGCAATCAATTGCCGGGATCATTTTGATCTCAAAATGTTTCTAGAATAATTTGCTCTAAGAATATCCAGAATCCGATATTTTGCTCATCGGTTACGTCGAAAAATTCGACCCGCAGTGTGGCTGTGCTGACTTAAGACTAAAGTTGGCACAGCCACAAAGAAAAATAGCAGCAAATGAAAAATCAAGTACATATTCTTGAAGGGCTTTTTTTTGCTAATTTAAATTCTACTTCAAAAACACACACTAAAACCAAAATCCCCCTTATATTCCATCCGCCAGATTAACGAAAACAGATTTTAGAAAACTGAATCGAAACGCCATTTTGAACTTTCAATTTTTAAATACGGATTCGTAACGAACGTCCCCAAAAACTACCTGTAACCAAATTTCAACAAAATCGAAGAATCTTAAGAATTTCCGTAACATTTCCGTCTGCTATATTGGATTAACTATTTCAAATTTTCAATTTTTGAGAACGGATTCGTAACGAACACCCCCTAAATCACCAATATATCTAATTTCACCAAAATCGAACAATTTTTAGGATTTACGTTAATTTTACGTCCGCCATATTGGATCCACTATTTCGAATTTTCAATTTTTGAGTACAGATTCGAAATAATCGACCCCGAAGATCCCCGAATACGAAACCACATCAAAATCAGAGAATTCCAGCAGCCTCAACGAAAAGAGGCTTCAAAAAAGCGTGACACGCCAATTTTAAGATATGATGATATGTTTATATGATTGTTTAAATTAAATTGTTTGTTAATTTACTTGGCTCGTTGCCCTCTTCATATTTATACTTTTAATAAAATTTCTTTTCTCTATTGCGCAATTAATTTTGACTTTTAAGGTATTTATAAGCAAATAATTTAGAATTATTTATAATCAACGAATATTACGGATCACAGATTGCGATAAATTGATTTACAATGACTGCGAATAAACGCATCTGGGTCAACGATACGTAGAATATCATGCATCGCGCATTGTCAGCTGAATCGTTTAATAGTCGTTATTTGAATTGCCTCTTTTTATAATGTGCAGAGTAGAGTTAATAAAAAGACTATAAACATATGAAATATAACTGATTTGAATATTTGAACTAACAAATTAATATCAACGCAAATCATTTGTTATGATAAATCTATGATAAATGTTGATTTTTTTGTGGGTCAAACAACTTTCAGATTAACATATATGTATTATTGATATTTTCTATTAGAAAATTATTTATGATTAAAACCTAAAAACATTATGTATTATGTTACCAAAATGCATTATGTAAAGCTATTATATTCATTCTGACATGATCGAGATTTAGATAGTAAATTGATTTATATAACATTGCAGTAACAACAAGTGCATTAATCGAACACCCATTCTGTAGAATTCTCTCACTCTATCGCCGACACAGAATAACCCAATTAAACGTCTCGACGCGATTTCTGACGAGATCGAATTACATCGTCAGTGTTCCACGAGTGGATTTAATCTGTCTTAATGAAGTGATTTATCTGATATATTTCCTTTCTAGGAAATAACGTGTTGTACCTTTTTCACCAGACTGTCCTTGAATGCCATTGTCTCCTCGTTCACCTTTGACTCCTTTCTCGCCCTTGTATGAGTATTCTGATGATCCAAAAGGGTGCAAAAAATTACCTGCATTTCCTGGTGAACCTGGAAACCCTCGAGGACCCTGATCTCCTTTTAGACCAGGAAATCCCATATCGCCCTATTAGAAAATTTATTCTTTTATAAATAAATTTTTATGTGTTATCATATTTAATTTAAATAAATTAGTGCTTACTCTTTCACCCTTTCGGCCTGGTGATCCCGGTAGTCCTGCGGGTCCGATCAATCCTTTAGAACCTTGCAGTCCTGGAAAACCTCTAGCGCCAATGTTACCTGGAGTTCCCTAATAATATAAATCTCTTATATTCCTTCTTTTGCATTCCTACTATTTACGTTTTGTAAAGCTAAAAAATGATTTTAGTTATGACATATTTAGGAATTTCTCAAGGTGGTTTAACAATAGATATCAACAACTAAAAAAAGTTAAAAAAAAAAGAAAAATTTCCACAGTTTTCATACCTTTTCATTTTTAATTTTTGATTTACGAAAATTTTTGCTGCTTACGACGGACGTGGAAAATAAAAGCTGTCATATATTTTACATAATATTGCATAACATGATGCACAATACTAATAAGCAGTAAGCAACAGCAAGAATTTTAAGCTGTAAGAATTTAGGAGTTTCCTAAATTAAAAATATTTTTAGAATATCAATATTGCGTTGTAAGTCTGAAAAAATGTTCGGCACGTGATTGGAAACTACATACGCGGTATATTCACACATAATAAGCATAGTGATCTAGTTTTGACCATAGATGGCTTAGTAGACCGTTAGTTATTGCGGTTTCCTTATTCTTGTTAATCAATATTGTGATTAAGCATTTCAGGAATATAAAAAATATACATATAAAAACATTTTGCTATAAACATTTTTAAGAAAGAAGGATGACCATGGGGTCATTTCGATGGCGTGAATCCGTCTCTGAATTACAAATATTTTTATGACAAATGATGTTTATTTTTTTTTTTAGTTATATAATGATTTTAGTTATATTGTTATATTATAATTTTTTAAATAAATAAGAAGAACATACTGCCTTTCCTTGTTCACCCGGTGGCCCCGGTTGCCCTGGATATCCAGGTAAACCTGACGTACCAATTGGTCCCGGTATTCCGGGTGGTCCAGGCGGACCAGGAAATCCCTGATATAATTTTCTTTATCAATCTCGGAAATTATTATTACTAATTAAACAAGTAAAAATTCATGTAATTTTAACTGGCGTAACATTTAGTAAATAAAAAAGATGTACAATTCATCTTACAATTTAGTGATTTTGATTAATTTTATAAGTAATCACAATTTTATTGGTCTTTCACTTTTAATCCTGAAAAGTTTATGATATACACAAATATTTAATAAATGTAACACAAAAAAGACTTACATTTGTACCATTAAATCCAGGTGGTCCTTGTGGACAGATCGTCTCGCAGGTAGGTTTTATTTGAAGCGGAGCGGCTTCTATGATTTTCTATGATCACATATATTACACTAGTCAGATCTTGCAAAATTATTAAATCCTGCTGATATGTAGATCTTACCGGTAGTTCTTTACACGTTTCTCTCTCGTCTCTCGTTGGATCGCAGGTTAAAACCATCCATTGCAAGTCAATCTAAAGATAAAGTAATATAATAACTTATATAATATATAGTCTTATATATAGAAAATCGTACCTAATGTTTTATGAAACATGTATTGTATAATAATATTTCTATAATTTATTGAAATTCTAACGTTGCTTTCTGGATATAAGTCAAGAATCTAATATTAAATTTAGTTTGTCCCACTGACTGTTTCAGACTCGTTCTGTACGAAGCTGTTAAGTAGCGTATTATTTAATTATAATAGTCGTACGCGCGTGCGTAATTTTATTTTAAATTTCTAGAAAATGCGCATTTCTTGCATTGACACTAATACCAATGCAATTCGTAAAATCGTAAACGTTAGATGTATAACACGCTTATAAGTCTCTACTTTTAAAGATAATTCACATTAATTCAAAATTAATTATTAAATAACAAATTTTTTTTAATAATAAAACCGAATAATAAATTAAATAACGCAAATGCAAATCTGATATGACGTGAACAATTAAGTTTTGCATGCAAATCTAATATAACGGAGCCTTACCGGTACAGTAACCTTATTATTGCTCATTTTAGCTATCGACAGATCCCCGTCGACTTTGATCGAACTGCGTGGTTTTAATTCTTCTACGCCAACAAATTCGCAATCGACGTTAAGAACTAGTTTATCCTTGAACACCCCGAAGTTTACCTTGTGCCAATCCCTATCGAACACCTAATTTATAAGAAATCATATATTTTTTACCACGTTGTTATCAATGAGACAAGCTGCAATTAATCAAGTCTTAATCCTAGGAAGAATAATGATGTAGATAGAGACAAATGAGTTCTAATTAAGACTTATCACTGAGATATCTCGAAGTTTCGTATATATTTAGTGCATTAAATTCATGCTATGTCAAAACGCGCTTGCAATCTTCATTGATCAAAAGGTTCTGAGTTTTTTTTATGACATTTTCGTATTACCGTATTATCGATCGCATAGCATGACACTCGTTTTCTATCACGTAAGCGATAGAATTTCTGACGTCCGAGACTCTTTGAAGTGACATTTGCGCATGAAGCGACCCGACGTAACTTTCATCCGTTACATCTGCTCTGTGTAATAGCATGACGATACAATTCACGCGTCTACTTTACGGCTTGGCATGCATCTCATGCCATAGCTTAATGATTTCATGCAAAACACTCATTCATAATAATTGATTAGTTTTAATGATGACGGGCTCCTATTCTCTTTCTCTCTCTCTCTCTCTCTCTCTCTCTTTCTTCTTGATGATACTTTTGAGAAACAATCCACTTGACAGAATTTATGACCTTTTCACATCATATTATCGCAAATCAGGGTGTGCTTGACTTTGGAATTCTCTATCTGAGGGTATAATGTATATGCGATACAATATTCCAATAAAGAAAGACAGATATAAATATTGCTTTGTCTAAACAAAAAGGAATGTCAACGATTTATTAATTTAGACGATTCTCCACGACGATTTTATCTTCGTTCAAAGCTTTATTTAATGGCAACGCCAAGCATTTATTTTAAGAATAGAGGATTGTCACGCACATAAACCAAACAAACTGTTCTAGAACGATGATGGACGTGACAAATGGTGACACTCACGCGATCATTCACAAAAGAGACCGTCTGTAATTCTCCCTCGTTATCGATCGATGAAAAATCCAGTGTTCGCTTCCTGGAATTCATTGTGATGAGAAACTGAGAGTCACCCTTCACGTCCGCAATCTTAATGACGTGCCAAGGAGGCTTCGGTGATTTCCTAGCTTTCAGCGTGTATACCAATGAGAACTCTTCTGGAAGTCCGCTGGGTATGATATCTCTGTAATTCGTAGAAGGAAGAAAATTGATACCTCGCTAATCAATACTTTTTAACAGGAAAACGTATTGAGAGAAAGCTATACCGAAATATTTTACTATTTATTAATTAATCGAAAAAATTTGCAATACTATTATAATTAGATTTATTATTAAAATAGAGAAATATTTAAATCTATTGTGAATTTTGCGTAAATAGAAAAAGGACATATATTGACTAATATCCATTTTTTTTTTGTCAATGTAAATTAATTTTATTATCCGGTTTAATTTACTGTCTATCTTTTGCTAATTCTTAGAACGAGAAGAAGATAAAAAGTAAGTTAAACCGAGATCAAAATAATTAAGTTACATTGACAGAAATAAATTAAGGATGATTTTGATTAAACTCCAATTTAATCGACGTCCATATTTTTGTCAATATTGGGAGAATTTTTGGATTAGAGGCAACGCATTATATAATTGAAATTTTTGCTTTAACCAATTCTGCCGGTTGAATTAATTGACGAGTTAATTGGAGTCTGTGGCCCAAGTCGGGCCAGACCGCTGTTTCTATGCGAGCTAATTTGAATACTTCGTCGGGAGGGTGACATCAGTGCCTTTCTCCAGCCGGTATGCCGTCTGCATGCGATTACTGCCTCGGACCTTCGTCATGCCACTGTAACGCGCGTCCAACAGATCCAATTTCAGCTTGCTGATAAACTCGAGTGTTTGAAGATCGTCTACGCCGGACTTGTAGCCATTGCATAGCCCGCGTTTGGCGACGACGTATTCTAACAGAAATATATAACACTACGAGCTTCGCGAATGCTGCACGCAATTCCGTAATATCAGTTGCTTCCCTTTTAGCAGACAGAGGGTACTTTTCATTTGGTGATACAAGTTGACATAAGCATCATTTTATTTTAACATCAGTGAGTAACGAAGATAAAACGACACTTGTAACATTGTGTCACTAAATGAAAAGTACCGATAATCGAAAAATGTCCTTTTATCTTTGTTATTCATTGAATGCGAAGAAAGTTAAAGTGACGTTTGTGTCGACTGTATCTTCTAAAAGGAAATCAGCCATCGTAGCGAAAGATACTTACGAGCATAAGTTATGTGCGCTATTGCAAATATCCATGTTTGCAGATACATTTGCAGCGATCAGATAAATCTGAAACAGCACCGATAACTGACAGTAAAAATAATAATATGGTATCTGCTATATTCTAAATTCTTGGACAATTAAATAAAAGTATAAATTAATTAAATATAAAATTACGTATAATGATGGTGAAGAGAGATTATGGATATAGACAGATTTAATAGATATAGGAAGTTTTAATGACATTTATAAGGAAAATTATTCAAAAAATATATAGAAAAATATGTATGGAGGTAATTCTCAAAAAATTAGAATTTTTGCGTATAGTTTTTAAAAATACATTTAAATACGTTAAAATTTATTAAAATATTAAAACTTTGTAAGACCGTAACAAGTGATAAACACAAACAAACAAGAAGAAGATAGCCATAACGGTCAAAGCTGGATCATAATGCTTATTATAATTGTGTGTGATTCTATATACTGCGTATGTAGTCCCC